>NW_025940453.1:59076-129202 GCF_000764305.2 Hyalella azteca
TGTCAAGACAACGTAATGATTATGCAAAATGATCTTACTAAAACTTTGCGCAAGCACGATTTTAGCACATGTCACTGAAAGTTCTATCAAACGCTTATGACTACATCGATCTGTCTGATTTTTGGTGGAGAGATGCAGAAAAACATAGGGAACAAATCCTGACCTTCCAAATTTTTTTACCTATAATACTTTTCGAGTTACAGCCATTCAAAGTTGAATATCGTATTTTTTGGGACACCCGATACAAAAAACTCAGGTAATGTATTTTTTAGCAAGATTTATATCGCAATGATATCATCACTAGTTCTTTCTCTATTGAGCTTTCAAATCAGGAAGTTTCTGTGAATCTTCCTGTATAAACTGATCGCTCTTGGGACGCGCACAATTCACGTGTTCACAACGCACAAAACTGTAGTATAAAATTCAAGTAAATTTTTTTTTTTTTTCAGCGACGAAAATAACGTCAATTGAGTAATCCAGAAAATTAGCATTCACGTCTCAGTGACGCAGTGATTGAATAACTTGTGGTGCGATTACACCTGCAGTTATTCATGTTGAAATTAGTCACATAGAATGATTCAAAGAAACCCCTTATTCATGGCGTGAATAGCTTATTAATATGGATTAATACTATGGATATGGACATATTCTATTATATGTCCATACCTATATATATTATAATATATGGATTATATGGATATAGATAAGTTTTAACTCACGGATATGATACAGGGATGCTAATAATCCAGTATTTCCATACAGATTCATCGAACAGTTCATATTGGGTGGGATTTTCGCACGACAATATGAATAATTCAGCGGCCTGGCGCTGGGTCACGGAGCGCCTAGACCCGCAGGTAAATATTATTCAGGACAAATGAATACTTCATGATAATTACTAGGAAATGTAGTCGAAATATATATTATTGCCTGTATAAATGTTGATAAAGTTTTAATGGGACCTGTACCATTTTTTTAATAGGAACTGCACCAGCAACCAGACCCGATGTTGCTGGTGATAGATGGGACACGCGTGTGTCCTGCCAGTCGAACCAGTCCCGCCAGTCCTGTCAGTCCCACCGGTCCAACCAGTCCCGCCAGTCCCGCCGGTCCTGTCAGTCCCACCGGTCCAAACAGTCCCGCCAGTCCCGCCGATCCTGTCAGTCCCACCAGTCCCACCACGCCCACTAGTCCCACATGGGCGGGCGGGTCAACGTCGCGGGACGTGGCAGGCTTCCTGAGCCGCTCCCTGGACTGTGACCCGTCCAGCGTATACCCGCTGTGCCAGACCCGTCTGGGGGACTAGACCCGTCTGAGGGACTAGACCCGTCACGACGCCAGGCCTGTATGGGGGACTAGACCCGTCACGACGCCCGGCCCGTCTGGGGGACTATACCCGTCACGACGCCCGGCCCGTATGGGGGACTAGACCCGTCACGAGGCTAGACCCGTCTGGGGGACTAGACCCGTCACGACGCCAGGCCCGTCTGGGGGACTAGACCCGTCACGATGTAGCAGCTGATGCACTTGACGCCAGTTTTCTGATGTATATATTCTTCATGTTATACCATTTTAACATCTCTTAAGTAATTGTACGACGGTTTTACAACAATAGTGCGACATGTCTGTCGCGGAATTGTTTGATCAAAACCGACAATCATATTGTCGGTTATTGTATATTGTATTGACAATCATATAGGTATATTACCTCACATTGTATTGTTTTTTTTCAAAACTTTAGTCATACTTTCAACAATAGTGCGACATTTTCTTAGCATAGCACAGTCTCGGAATGTACCCATGCCGCAAAATCTACCTATAATTAGTATTTGCCAATAGTACGACACAAAAAAGATGAACGCAATTATGCGACATGCTAATTAACGAAAAACTTCGTTAGATTAAGGTTAGAGTTAGGGTTAGAGGTGTAAAAATAAATTTTCATATACTTTTTTACAATTTTATTAAGGTTGGGTCCTACCAGGAAAGGTTTTTTTTACCTTAAATAAGTCGTTAAAAAACGTCAGCTAATGATTGTCGCGGCCTTACAAGTTTTTTGTATATATTTATATTTTCTAGTTTAATAACAGTATGTAGAGTCTTATATTAGTCTATTTTATTATATACTAGTCTATGTTGTCTTGCGCTTATATCACTGGCGAAGTTGATGGCATTATATGAATAGCATTATGTTGATGTACCGTATTATATTGATGATATTACGTCGAAAATACTATTATGACTAATATCTAATCTATGTGAAAAAAGGGTGACGTCATGAAATTGATGGAAAGAATTACAGTTTTAATTTTAAGAGAAGCAATAACTAGTACGAAGCAGGAGTCAAGTTAGAACCTAGCCAACTAATCTCACGCTATATTTCTCTCTTTCTTTTCAGATTAAGGCTGTATAATAAAAAATCAACTAATAATTTTGTTATCAAAAAAGTTGTACGATCAACAAGTGCAATCAAATAATGAAAAATCATCAATAAAATGTAAGAGAAGTAGAATTAAAAAATTGGTGAATTATTTTAAAAATGTTATAAATTTTTCTTATAAATTACTCGTGCTATTGTTGACTTATTTTCAATCGGCGGCTGAATATTCTTACGCGATAATGATAATGGTTATGTAGCACTCATAGTTAGATATACTAAAATAATTATTAATTATTAATCTTATAATATTATTCATTTCCTACAAGATTAATCTTTTGATCACATACCAGCGTATATTTGTAACCGCCATTCGTTCGTCGTTAGTTTTTGTACTGTGATTTTCCTAGACATTCTTTGCTGAATATCCAAAAAATTATTTCTCATATATGTGACGCTAAATTTGGACTTAATTACATTGCTGTTTTGTCATCCAGTGTTACTAGCATTTTCATCTAGAGAAAAATCTTGTTTGCCGCTGCCTTTCGATACTCGTCACCTTCAAGTCTGACGTGCAGCACATTGTGCTTCACTGCTATTTTCATTTTCGTTAGAAAGTTAATATATATGCAAATTATGCATGGATTGTGCGTGATTAAATTAAATAAGTTCTTATAACTCAGGCTAAGTACCATTACCTCATATTTACGCTCATGATTTTTGCTTTTAGAACTCTGTTATTACGACCATTCAGTTTACAACGAGCCATTCGCTAAGTTCTTTTAGTATTTTCTTTGCATCATATTTTTCATTAGTACTTTCGTTTGCAATAAGTTTTCAAATTCCCTTGAAAGGACTTCTTATCTTCACACTTTTCTCGTAGAAACTTCCCTTTGGAGGGTCTTCTTATCTTAACCTCTTTTACTTTCTTATCTCTTTCTTTCTTTTTGCTTGTTTTAGATAATCAAGATAAGGAAGTTATCATGAATAACGTTCTCTCCGTTCCTTAATCCATACGATATTCCATGGTAAAATTTCGTAGAAAGAATACAAACTTTAATAAGACGTTTTTATTTCTTTCAACAACCAGTTCGCTTGATTATAATCCAAACAACAAACATAATCCTCACTTAAATATTAAATTAAACGTTCTAACAGAGCCTATAGGAATTGAAGAGCATACACAAGAAAAATAACATCCGTTAACAAAAGTTAAAAGTTATAAACAGGAACTAAAATTAAATTTACAAATCCCACATAAATTAGTTAATTTGGCATGAATAAAATAAAAAATTCATCACGTGTGCACACCAAACTTAATGTTTACGATTGCTTTTTGGTTCAAAAATTGTAATCGAATTATAGGTTAGAATGCAAGCTTAACTTTATTTGCAAAGAGCGGTGAATTTTGTAGCAGGATGTAAAACACAAAATAATAGCGAATAGCACTTAACGACATAATTTCAAGTGGTAAGAAGTTCCGTACTTAAAATAAATAGTTTTAAACTTACGGTTATCCCAGAACTCAACACATTATTTGAAACTAGCTAAAAGTTATCAACTGTTAGACTTGTGAACTCTTTAAAACATATTTAAAGTCATAATATGTTAAAATTTTTATCAGTTTATTACTTCATTAAAACATGGATAAGCAACGAGAGCTTCTACTAACTTTCAATTCTTAATCCTTTTGATTAATTCATTTCCATTTTGCAACTCCGTTCGTAGTGATGCAGTTTCCTAATACACGACTTTGGATTTAAACTTCACTCGATTATAAAGCTTGCCTTAGTACGCTACATCATCACCGTATATAAGTAGTTATACCATTAGTTTGTTAAAATCGTAAAATAAAATGAAACTAAAAGCGGATGAAACGAAAAATATAACCACACAACTTGAAACGTTTTGCAGGCGAGCTCCATCATCAGTTTGTAGAGGAGAACGTGCTAAATCTGCTTAGCGTTTTCGTTTTATTTATTTAATGCTGCCAGGATATATTATAGGATACCCTAGCCAGGATACATTGTAGGATACCCCAGCCAGGATATATTGTAGGATACCCCAGCCAGGATATATTGTAGGATACCCCAGCCAGGATATATTGTAGGATACCCCAGCCAGGATATATTGTAGGATACCCCTGCCAGGATATATTGTAGGATATCCTAGCCAGGATATATTGTAGAATACCCCAGCCAGGATATATTGTAGGATACCTCAGCCAGGATATATTGCAGGATACCCCAGTCACTATATATTGTAGGATACCCCTACCAGGATGTATAGTAGGATACCCCAAATCTAGAGTTTTACTGGATAACTCTCTCCCCATGACACGATTTTTTCATTACGGCGTATCAAAAGCTTTAATTGCCAAAAATCAAACAATCTTCACTATCATCATCCTGCAGCGGTGTCCTCACTTTTACTTGGCAGAACCATTCACATACGCGGGAATTGTGAGCAATCCATTAATAATTGGTTGCATGGATTTATATTTTGTATATGAATGATGGTTGTGTTAAATTAGTTGTTGGTCGTACATTAGTTTCGATTTAAGCACACCACATTAATATTATTTTTTATTAATCCATTAATTTACGCGCGATAATTTTTGACCTCAAGACAAAACGGGAACACTTTTCAAGGAACTTTGGATACTTCTATGGACAGTTCTTTTGAAATGAAACATTCACGCTTTGTTGAACAAAATATTGACGCTTTTTGGTGAATTATGACATGTTTTACGTCTCGATTGACCAGAACCGAGTGTACAATTGTACATGCGTAACACGCTTACAGAGTGGGATGCTATACAACAAAGTGACATTATACATCACTGCATGGGGCACTATACGTCACAGTGACATGATACATCACAGGGGCACTATACATCACAGTGACATTATACACCCATGGAGCACTATACATCACAGTGACATTATACACCGCTGGGGTACTATACATCACAGTGACATTATACACCGCTGGGGTACCATACATCATAGTGACATTTTACATCACAGTGACATTTTACATCACAGTGCATTATACACCACCGGGCACTATACATCACAGTGCATTATACACCACCGGGCACTATACATCACAGTGACATTATACATCACAGCGATATTATACACCGCACAATACATCACATGTACGTTTTACACCATAATGGTATTTCTGTGCAACAAAGACAGATTTTGAACTAACTGAGACCAGCTCATAGATCGCGTGCAAGTTATAATAATAACAGAAGCTTTATTTTGTCAAATATTATAATTTCGGAAAAATAACAATGTCAGCAGATATTATAATATTAGAACCATCGTAATATATGACATTTAAATATCAAATATTACGACATAAGAAGCGTGACGTGTGCTGTACATTTTGCTTAAAAAAATACAACGCAGCATAATAAAAATTTCGATAACGATGCTTTAAACTTATCTACATAAAATTCTGATCGTAAAATGCACGGAAATTCATTCCGTTGCCACTTTAACTTGTTTTTGTGTTCGGCCAAGTTCCTCACTTCAATATAAAGTGAGTACCTGACTTACTTCACTTCCTATTTTCCGACATATTACGCGAAAAAGCTTTGAAGATTTCTGATGTTCATTATCATCGAAAAATAGTTTTTTATGGACTGTTTACTCGTATAGCTTCATTCGACTAAACCTATTATTTATCCTCCATTCTGGTCCCATTAAAGGTTTATGCGTTCAATGCGCAATGCAAGTTTATGAAAAACAATTTAGGCACAAAGCCAACATGAGTCATGTTGAGCAGAAAGCAATTGTAATTCTCTTGAAAAACATTCTTAGGTGCAAATCAATGTGTCAAAAATAATGTCTCACAATCATTAATATTCGTCTAACAATTATTTGGAAAAGAAACAATTTAAAATAAGCGAGGCATCACTTACGTTTATGTGGCAGTATTGTCATAAGTTTCATTTCATATGATTTAAATTTATAAATAAATCATATGACATGAAAATGCACATGGCGAATTTTGCATGATAGGAACAAGCAAGTGGAGTCGCAATAAGTAAGACTTCCGAGGAAGACATCTACAGTTGCATCAACTCGATTGCTAACAAGTGCTTCTTACAATCTTCCTTAATAATAGGCAAGTCACCCTTTCGTTTCAAAACAATCGTCCTTAATATTATGCAAGTCACCTCTCTGTTTCTAACAATCTTCCTTAATATTAGGCAAGTCACCCCTCTGTTTCCAACAATCTTTCTTGATATTAGGCAAGTCACCCCTCTGTTTCCAACAATCTTTCTTGATATTAGGCAAGTTACCCCTCTGTTTCCAACAATCTTTCTTGATATTAGGCAAGTCACCCCTCTGTTTCAAACAATCTTCCTTAATATTAGGCAAGTCACCCCTCTGTTTCAAACAATATTCTATAATATTAATTAAGCAAGCCACTCCTCTGTTTCAAGCCATCTTTTTGATATTAAGCAAGTCACCTCTCAGTTTCTAACAATCTTTCTTCATATTAAGCAATTTACCCCCTTAGTTCAAACAAAATTCTATAATATTGAGCAAGCCTGTCCTCTTTTTTAAACAATCTTCGCTAATATTAAGCAAGTTACTCCTTCGTTGAAACAATCTTCCTTAATATTAAGTAAGCCACCTCTCTTTTTCAAACAATCATTCCTTAATATAAAGCGTGTCACCCTTCTGTTTTTAGAAATCAATCTTGATACCGGTATTATAAGCAAGCACCAAGCACCCATTGGAAGTAACAATCTTCTCAATTGTTTATTATATAATCACATTCACAAATGGTTACACGATAACAAACAGTATTAAAACAACACGATAACATTGTCTACCCTCATTTTTGAGAGACCAACTTCACATTCATAGTGTCATTCGTATCTGAGTTGTAAGATCTATCGATAAATATTTAGCAAATAGAGATGTTACAAAATGAAAACAACACACAAAACTAGAAATGATGAGGTGACATTCTGCAGTTTAATGCAGCTGCCTTTTTAACACTGAACAGGTATTGGATGGAAAATTCCATGCAAACCATTAAACCATTGAATTAAAAACAACACTGCTTACAATAGTGCACAATTTCCCTGTACATTCAAATTCTAGGTAATATTACATCGCGCATATTTTTATTGAAGGAGGGCAAGAGGTTTATTCTTTATTTCGATCTCCCAAGTGGCATTCGAAGCATCGGCTTCACTCAAAATTTTAATATGGCCAACCACATTACCAAGGTATTTTAAACTTGATATACATATTGTTTCCAAATCACTGATTTTCGTAGAAAATTCGAGAACGATGCATACGTCGCTAGAGCTAATATAGTTAAAAAATAATTGTTTTACTTCAAATTCAACAAATATCCAACATATCAGTTACGTTCTATTCATCGGAAAACCTCATTCACTGGCTTAGCAATCACCCGACTATTCATGTGACGACAAAATCAATGAAAGATCCAAGTTCAAACAATTTCATAACAGCTAACATCACAAAAAAAAAAAAAAAATTCAATGAGCTTTCCAGACGTTTATAAAACCAGAGCGTTCCAGAGTATGTTGAAATGACGAATGATACGATATATCTGAGCCATCATTGATCCTTCACCTTCTCATTTTCATCATTACCATCATTACTGGACTCAGCGGATCGTATATCTTCAACAGTCCTACCTTGCAAGCAGCTTTTGACGATGACGAGGCCTATCATTCCAGTCCACAGGACGTTCAGAGCTAAGAGTCCTAGCAGTAAGACATAAAACATATAACCTGCAGGCATGAAAATAAACTTTGGAGCTTCAAAATACATGTTTTTGAAAACCCAAAACGGGAATAAAATTACTCGCGTTGAAATCCAAACAATAAGGAAGAATGGTAACAAAACATCCGCTGCTCGCTGCTTCTTTAGGTACTGGCAAATCTTAATGGACTGTAGGAAGATGTCGCCGCACTCGTGTATGAGCAGCACAAGTGACCCTACACGTACAAGGTTGCAAGACCATGAAAATACCAACAAGAGAATGGTACACGCATGGTGGAAGTAAGATGTGAGCCCACAACGTAGGTGAGACACGCACAAGGCGAAGTAGAAACTAACGCTGATGATGTAGTACCACCACTGCCAGTTGTCGATTTCATGCAGAGGATAACCTAACCATGTATGGGAAATATCCTTCAGCCACGGCTTTCCTATCATTATGTATAACCCATAGATGCTGATAATTATGTGGTATGACGTAATGAACACCGATTCTTGAAATTTATCAAGTTTAGTCAGCTTGCCGCCCTGTTTCTTCTGCCTAACCCATCGTTCTACTTCTCTGGTCGTCCATCCAAGTTTTTTGGCCGCGGCGCACAACTCCTTTTCAGGCAGATTTGATCTCCCATCAAGAAGCTTCTCAAGATAATCGTTTCTAGGAGGAGGAACGTATCGCTTATATTTGAGTCCAGCTCTGCGAGCGAAAGGCTCAAACAAAAATGGATTAAGAATGTAAAATCGAAAGGCCAAGATGAATAAGGCAAATACTACAGGGTAGGTTAGGATTTCTCTGAACTCTGGATACTGTTTGTGCTCAGTAGACTTGAGGTCTTCCCAGCTGTAGCCTTCTGGAAGCCAGAACGATGGACTCCAGAACCATGAGTCCAAGCCTCGCCCCCACTCCAGAACCTTGGAAAAACAGAGATGGATAAAATTTCTGTTAGGCACTATTACACTTTGTGAAGACTGATATAAATTCATTTGACGACTGATTATACGCATTCATGTGAGGATGGATTTATAGTATTCATGTTTCAACTGGATTACATTAATGTGGGGATTGATTTAGATTGATTAGAACTCTGATTTAAATTCACGTGAAACAAGTTTACATTCGTGTTTATAAATGTTGATGTAGACTGTAGAGGATATTCACACTTACTCTCATCCATCTTACTTTACATAATTATGACCGGTGATTTATGTACCGCCAGAATTGCTACAATGTACCAGAATCCTCAGGTACAATTGCAAGTTGAATTAAAAAAGTCCGTAAATTGATTGAAAGAATTTCTGATTCTAGAGAATTAAGCTTAGGAGGAAATTCAACGTCCGCAAGCAACTAGAGATACGTTTTGCTTCAGGAAGTCTTATAATTCAAGTTGTATTATTCAGAGTTGACAAGTAGGTTCGTCCGGTAATACAGGATGCGAAGTGTTGTCAATCTGGTCATGGCCAGTCATTTCTGTATTACGTGCGTTGTAGCAATTCGCCCTACGTATTAATAATATATTAGTGTAGTATTGTTGTGTGAGTGTTGATTAGGCTAAGACCTGTCGCCGATTCTTAACATCGCAGAACATTTACAGCATGTTGCAGTCTCGAAAACGCAAATTGCAGCTTCATTTTATTGCGCTTAAGTGCCCGGCTTCCTCGCCATGCAATTTGACTATGAACTGTGATAGGTAGCTGTGATCGAACCCACAACTACCCGCTCCAATATTAATACTCTGAACTGTAACCACTGGGCGGCCCTGAAGTCTGGAAGCAACATAAGTTCTTCCGATGAGTCGGTAAGAGTCATGTTTTACTTTTCTATTACTGATGTCCGTTTAACGCAAATACTATTAAATTGCAATAGTATTTTACACTCGCGTTCAAACCTGTATATATGTCATTTTTATATTTGAAGAAACCATATAACATTATGGTCGAAACATCTATGAACTCGACTAAAAAGTTCGTGTATTGAATCATCTATTAACTTCGACCTAAGAAACCCGAAGTTTTCTTAATATGTTAGACTGTATAGTTCTGGGTTACTTAGAATTAACTATTTTAGTATTTATGCAGATGTTTTGACGGGTAGTTTTTTGCGCGGCGTTTGTCTCGACCATTCCACCGGAATGAAATCTTCTTGACCGCCGGCATTGTTGGAATAGTTGAAATTTCAATTTTTTCGCCATGATGAATAGAATAATTCTTTTATTCAACCGCTTGCCCAGTTATAGGCTAGATTATTATTGAATCATCTCAGGTGTTGCGGGTACAACGGATAACGAATGGAAACTTCATTATAAAGAAATATATGATTTAATTGATATGTAGATTAATTAAATACGTAAATTATTAGGGAATCGTTTCTGAACCATTTATAGAGATTCTTGGTTTGCAGATAATTTTCTAAAAATTTCATTAAAAGCCTTTAGGTGCAACTGAGATTTTTGCAGTTTTCTTATTCTTTATTTTAATCCCGGTAGTGTTTTGTGTTTTCTGTGGCCAGCATAAACATGGAAGCCGCAGACTGGTTTAGGATAGTCTGTCAGTATATAGGGTCTAGGTAACCCTGGCTGCTGGGTAGTCTGTCAGTAGGGGCCAGGTATGCCTAGTCGCAGCCCGCAGGATAGTCTGTCAGTAGGAGGCCAGGTATGCCTGGTCGCAGGATAGTCTGTCAGTAGGGGCCAGGTATGCCTGGTCGCAGGATAGTCTGTCAGTAGGAGCCAGGTATGCCTAGTCGCAGGATAGTCTGTCAGTAGGTGCCAGGTATGACTGGTCGCAGGATAGTCTGTCAATATAGCGACCACTGTTCTCTGTCACCAAGAAGGCACAGGCCGAGAGCTCATACATAATGTAGTGCGGCATTCAACTTTCATTCAATTCAATGGTCCACTCTACTCGATCGCTTATTGCATACATTTTAGAAATTGATCTATAAACGCATAATCGTTACTAAATATCTCAACTGATTTATTCTTTAACAATTGTCTCATTGACTGCTGGATATTTATGTTAAATTATATTTTCCACAACTTCAGTTAATAATATAGATTATAATATATAATATAATAATAATATATAACTTATTACAGTGCTGGTGTGTTTTGGTCACTTGGTGCCTTCGTCAGAAGTAAAACATAAACAATGTGTTAGAATGATGAACGGGAAGCTACAATAATTCTACGTTATTATAATAATTTAAAATCTTTTGTATTCTGATATAATACCTGGAGTATATCTACCAGATATGATGCGATTTAATTCATTCACAATACTCACCATATATTGTTATTCATAATTCTTACCATATATTTTTATTCACAATACTCAACATATATTTTTATTCACAATACTCACCATATATTTTTTATTCATAATCCTTACCATATATTTTTATTCACAATACTCACCATATATTTTTATTCACTATACTCACCATATATTTTTATTCACAATACTCACCATATATTTTTATTCACAATACTCACCATATATGAGCCTGGAATGCCGGCCAATGTCGACATGGAAGCCAGCGGCAACTCCTCTACTGAACTCTTGACTTCTTCCATACTGATGAGACTGAGACTGGAATGGGACTATGAGACTGCGACTGGAATGTGACTGAGACTGGAATGTGACTGAGACTGAGACTGGAATGTGACTATGAGACTGGAATGTTACTATGAGACTGCGACTGGAATGTGACTAGAGACTGGAATGTGACTGAGACTGGAATGTGACTGAGACTGAGACTGGAATGTGACTATGAGACTGAAACTTGAATGTAACTATGAGACAATATATGACTGGAATGTGACTATGAGACTGTGACTGGAATGTGACGATGAGACTGCGACTGGGATGTGACTATGAGACTGAGACTGGAATGTGACTATGAGACTGAGACTGGAATGTGACTATGAGACTGAGACTGGAATGTAACTATGAGACTGCGACTGTAATGTGATTTTTTCCACAATTTCACAGGCCGTGTAAGAAGTTAAAGGGAAAATTTTAATTTCGGGATTGTAATTTAATGGGAAAATCTGTAAGAAAAGAAGAGATATATTACATTTTTGACTCTTATTGGTACGCTGAAAAGAAGAGTTGAGATATAAACTGAAGTTACAACTTCGAGACAAAATTCAGTTACGATTAGGTTTAAAATTTCACGATTTTCTTAGCTTTCCTTCAACTCGTGAAGCAGAATTAAAAACTTGAATTTTTTACTAAATACATTGTACGGTGTTTATGTGTAGAAAATAACTCATACCTGCAGATGTGTTCAAAACTTTTAACTGCTACATGATTTATAAATATTCTTTTATAATAAAACTTCTCTACCACGACACATAAAGAACTTTTGAATCACGGAATGTAATTTAAACAAAATACTGACGATATAATTATTCTGAGCTTATGTTAAATTATTTTTTAGATCTAGAGTTTACTGCACTTCAAAACAAGAAGCTGTGAAGTGCAGCGCTAGCATCACTGTTATATTTTTCATTCATGTTCTTATGTTTTGTTTTTATAACCCTGCTCTTATCAGTTAACGCTGAGATACTGCAATAAAATGTGTGTATTCACACGCTGCTTTTCTGCTCGCAGTAACACACGCTGCTTTTCTGCTCGCAGTAACCTAGTTTTTTTTTTATTAAAATATTGCTCGCTTTCAGTCGTCTGAATTGAAAATGAAGTCTAACATAAACATTACGTGCATGGTAGTTGCGAAAACATCTGGTCAATACATACTATACTATACTATACTATACTATACTATACTATACTATACTATACTATACTATACTATACTATACTATACTATACTATACTATGCTATACTATACTATACCATACTTAAGTCAGTCGTTGACATTCCGCCTCTTAGCTCTCCCGAAGACTGAATATCGATCTCAGGGTCTGTGAACGCGTCAAGAAAAACACAAGAATGGGCCACCGGCCTATTACTTCAACGCTGAAGATGCTATGCCATGAGGCCTATGCAGACCTATGTCAACCTATATCAACCCATTACGACCTATGTCAACCTGTCTCAACCTATTTGACTCAATATATTTGACCTCAAACTGTCGCAACCTATTTCAACCTATGTCGACCTGACCTTTGGGAGCTGAAATTCCGAGTCACGCTCGGACGACCAAATGTTGCGGGGCGAGCAACAGACATAAAAAATAACAAATTTGTTCAACGGTTTTGTCATTTGGCATTTCACTTCGTTTCAATCTTTTTAATCTTACTATTAACGGAATTCGTGACGTACTCGAAGCTGAATATTTGCTGAAATTCATGGAATAGCGTGTGCCGCTTGCATGAATTGCTCCCTACTCTCAGAGAAATAAGTGTGACTGTGTCTAAATAGTGATGCACATTTTGCCTTTATGTTCACCAACTGACTCACTATGGCCTGGCTATAGGGCCGATCCGCGTATTTGTTCGTGCTAGAGTGTCGCTATTAATACAATACGACCCATTCAGTTTCCTGAGTGTATTCTGAGCGACGAAATCAAAACAAGAAAAGAAAAATCGCCATTCCGGTGCTGCTTGACTGCCATTTACGTACAATTTGTGCATCGCTACCAACGCTGCATGAAACAATTACGTACAGTTCATGCCTCACTACTAACGCTGTACGAAATAATTACGTACAATTCATGCATCGCTACAACGCTGTACGAAACAATTACTTACAATTCATGCATCGCTACAACGCTGTACGTAACAATTACGTACAATTCGTGCGTCGTTACCAATATACGGTACGAAGCTGCACGGAGAAGTGATCTAATCGCTGATAACCGTAATCAGATGACGTCACTTGCTGATATAATTACCCCAACGATGCTGCAGGACCGATGCTGTACAATGCAAGATTGTCTCTTATTTAAACACACATTATCCTGAACATTCGTAACGCGATATTTTTCAGCTCAACATATAAAATAACTTATTTTACCTTAAGTTTTGGTCGACGTTATTAGCAAGACCAACAGTACCAGCATAGTTACGGCCTGAAAAGTGGGTAGCTTGACCCAGTTATCTGACACAGCGCGCATCAAGCTCTAGCGTTCTCTATTACCTTCTTGTGTCGATATGCTGTAACTACGAAGTGATATATGGTGATATATAATAACTACAGCACCATGTGTTAGGTTATGATCATGTGCAGTAATTACCTCTGTGGGTAATTATAAGATCATAGTATTCAAGAGCATCGTTTGATGATCATCGGGGATATATTTTCGTTCAAATCGCACTATACAGAACCATCGTTTTGGTTAGATCGTAATTTTTAGGACATTGTCGTTTCGTTTAAATCGTCATATTGAGAAGTATCGCTTCCATTAGATCGTAATATTCAGAACCATCGCTTCCATTAGATCGTATTATTCAGAACCATCGCTTCCATTAGATCGAATTATTGAGAACCATCACTTCCATTAGTTCGAATTATTCAGAACCATCGCTTCCATTAGATCGTAATAGAACCCTCCAGCTTGCCTGTATGTTCATTCACCTGCATCTCCTGAATTTATTCAGCATTCACGCATGTTTTGAGCTTCGCGTAACGATTTGTTGTTGCATTTTAGACTAACTCAACGGATTTCACGCCATTCTTTACAGCAGCTGACGATTTGCACCACTTTTGACACAAGGCATATTTTTTGGATGGGGAAAACTGAAATTATTTATTAGCTTTTGAACGATTGAATTGAGAGCCGCTCGAACGTACGTATTAGCATGAAAACAGGCGTTGCCTGAGACTTATTTTCCAGAGCATCATGAGGCTTACAATCCTCATAGTATTTATCATGAATAGCAAGATCATGGCAGCAAGTGCACTTCATTGACAATGATAAATCTATTTCGTATAATTCATAATATACAGGGGTCAGACAAAATAAGGGAAACCCCTGAGAAATCCACTAATTATATTTTAGTTTGGTGTAGGTCCAAATTTTGCGGCGATTACAGCCTTAATTCTGCGAGTGATTGATTCATACAAATTGTAACTGGTTTCCAAAGCAATTTTAACCAATTCTTCAGGTAAAACTCCCTTCAGCTCTTTTAAAGCCGATGGCGACTGGAATCGAGACTTGTATCTCTAAGATCGACATAAATTCTGGATAATATAAATTCTCGATAATAGTATGCTCCAACTTCATTAGAATGTTCCTCGTGCCATTTTTTAACAATTCCAGCTGTATGGATCGGGAGAATGTTGACGTTCCTCTCCGGAAACAGTGCTTGTATCATTGGATCAACTCGGTCCCCAAAATTCCCAAATATATAGTCTCCAAAATTCCTAAATAGTTGTTGATTCTTCCGTGAAGGGAAATCATTGGTCCGCCGGATTTCCAAGGAATAGCACCCCAGATCATCACAAATCCCCCGTCATGTTTTACGGTTGGGAGAAGGCAGTCGGGATCAAATGATTGTTTTGGCTGTCTCTAAACGTAAACTCGGCCAGAGGCTGGAAATAAGGTAAATGATGATTCGTCAGAGAAAATAGCATATTTCTACTGCTCGAGGTACCAATTCTGAAGGTTTTTACATCACTTTAAAAGCTTTAAAGCATTGGTATTTGATTCAGAGGTTTTCTAATTGCGGCTCTTCCATAGAACCCGAATCTGTGCGGCTTTCGGCGGACAGTCTTTGTGGAAACTGGGTTTTGTAAATGCCCATTGGGAAGTAATTTTAACAGACGCGGTCTTTCGATTGTCCCTCACAATTCGATTTAGGTACCGACGATCTCTCTCAGACAATTTCCGACATTCGGCCAGACCTGTGCTTTGCTTAGAACGTTTTACTTTCTCTTTCAAAAGCAGTAATTACTTTTGAGACAGTACCTCTAGAAACGTCAAGCATTCGGAAAGTTTCTGTCACACTAGCATCTGCCATATATGGGCACATAAAATTTGGCCTCTTTGAAAGCCAGAGAAATTTGCTATTTATTGGTAATAGATTAGGTTATAGACACAAAAACATGATAAAAATATCTATGCAAAGATAAAATATCAATTAGCAGCAACAATAAACAATAAAACATGAAAATATGTCAAGTTTTCATTGTTTATAACATGTTCAAAAATGTCGATATCAAAATGTGAGGTATTTCCCTTATTTTGTCCGATCCCTGCATGGTATCATGATCATGTTAAAAACAGGACGTATTTTGCTTTCGTAACTGCAAAGGTGAAAACAGCCAGGCGGCAAAACAGCGTGAATATTATATACCTTTACTTCTTGGTCAAAAACTAACCAAGAAAAACAGCCAGGCGGCAAAACAGCGTGAAAATTATATGCCTTATCGCTTCCTGGTAAAAAAACTAGCCAAGAAAAACAGCCAGGCGGCAAAACAGCGTGAAAATTATATACCTTTACTTCCTGGTCAAAAACCACGATAAACAGCCAGGCGGCAAAACAGCGTGAAAATTATATGCCTTGACTTCCTGGTCAAAAACTAACCAAGAAAAACAGTCAGGCGGCAAAACAGCGTGAAAATTATATACCTTCGCTTCCTCGTCGGAAAGTGAGGCCGAACCTGACATTTGGCGTGCGTGAGACAAGGAGGGCTATATCGATCCAACGGCATAACTCCAGCAACCACTCACGTTATTCATGTCATAAATTAAAAAAACAAATTATTCTTCAAATCATAAGCGAAATTGGTCGGAATTTATGATTCCTATATAAGTAACCACCTGCAAAAATTCATGCATGATCGGGGAGTTGAATTAATACATAATTATGACCGCAGAATGAATATAACATGAATGGAAATTGTATATGGAATGCGTTTCTCATTGTCATAATTAATTAACACCATAAAATATTTAAATCAATGCATGTTGGAAAATCATATCATTTAAATTTTCATCAATCTCTCCAGCCCAAATTTTCCAAGGACGTGTTTTATTCTGATTGATGAAATTCTAAGCCCCTTTGAATAATCCGATACAATAAATGGTGTCTGTAGATCTGGCGATGCAGCAGATAATTTTTTATTACTTTTCATTGGATTCATTCAAGCAACAATTGAGGTACGAAAGTTAAATCGAAATTCCGATGAAGACAATCCTGTTTACCGCGCAAAATTACAGTATATAGACATCGCTGTTTGCTGGGTAATGATGGAATGTCGATTAATAACACATTAGCAGTGTGTGCTCACTGGCTGCTAGCTACCTACACTGTCGCCATACACCTACACTGACAACATACACCTACACTGACAACATACACATACACTGACGCCATACACATACACTGACATGGCTAATGCGGGAGCCATGGCTAATGTGGGAGATATGGCAGTGTCTGATGCAGTGCCTGGCTAAGGTGGGAGCCATGGCTAATGCGGGAGCCATTGCTAATGTGAGGCAGCTTAAATGAAAGCTATAGCTTATATGGAAGCCATGGCTATAATATGAAGAGTCTATTATGCCATGGCTAACATGAGAACGGTATGCTGCTCTTGACTAAATAAGAAATTCCTAGAGCAAATCCTAGAATTAAATTTCTATGAAATTTTGTGGCACAGCGGCTATCATGCCTCGAAATTTAAGACTGCGGTATCCTGTTAACTTTCACTATATATAAAAATGTGTATAATTAAGATTATTTTCTCTTGCTGATTATACTAAAATTTTTTGAGTTGAGCTTTTCTTTTTATGAGGATTAAGTGAAACTTTCAATGTTGATTATAAGACGAATTTACGAGCTACAGCAACGACATATTATTATAAAAATAATAATTAAGATGATTAGAAATAATTTACATATTGATAGTAATAATTATTATTATAATTACTTATATTATTATTCTCATTACTAATATTATTATTACTATTGTTAAATGAAGAGACAGTTTATGATAACGCAAGTTCAAAGGCACGTTCTATCCTGTAGGAACTATAAAGAAAAAGTTAAAACGGTCCAAATATATTCTAATATATTTTTTAAATCTTGGTCAATAAAATGACCAAGGGTCATTTTAGTTACTTCATAGTTAATATACATCTGTGAATTGTTTTCCTAGGAGTCTTTCATCTACATCAATTGAAGAAAAATTATCGTCATGAAAGCATTTTTCTAAGTGCACAATGTCATTTAAGTATTGAAATGTACATTCAGAGAAATGAATAGGACATATTTTCCCAATTTGGACTCACTTTCTTAATTAAAACAGCACCAGCAGACCAAGAACTAATATTCTCTTCTGTCTGGCCAAAATAGGTCATGATAACTAAAATTTTTTAGAAGTTCATCGGCTATTGGACAAAGTCTCACTCATTTATCTGTGGCCATCATTCCAATTGAAATAAAAATACCGTTTTAAATTAATGTATTTTCATTGTATATGTGAGTAAATAAACAAATTTCACCCCCGCAAAAGTTACCGTGCGTTCTACACAGGCGGCGCCCGTTACACTGGTACGGTAAGTACCACACGCACGGTACCGTCGTGCACATGGTATCTTCTTATCATGACTGGTATCAGCTTATCGTGAGGCGTTATCGTCACGCGGCCCTAGACCACTGAACTGGTGGTCATCTCACGGCAGGCATGAATATTCATAAAAAAATCGGGATAAATTCGGAACGACGCCGTAAAACGGTGAAATAACAGTGAAAATACGGTAAATCGGAAAAAAATTCGGGACGACGCCGTAAAACGGTGGAATAACGGTCAAAATACGGTAAGGCCGATGTATTAATAGATGACCGCAACCAAATTACAACAAGTTTCAAAAAATGAAACCTAAACCATGACTGTAAAAACCTGCAAAACATTTTGATTTTACAGCTGCCGGCCGTGCTTTAGAACGTTTCGTCAGACCGGATTTACCCGTTTTTTCGAACAATGAACGAGAAATGTTTAATTTTTCAAGCGAGCTTGCAAAGATGTTGAATAATGTTGCATTACGTTTGTTGTGATTTAATTGGACAGGACTATTGGTCCACTATTGCTTTTGGAAAAATTTGTACATATGGAAAACATGATTCATGGACAACTTTGTTTTCCACGAAAATCTTTGATGTTAACTTGAGAAAACACTTGAGGCGATAACAATTTACAAGTGTCAAGAGATATCAGGACCGAGCTTGGTCGTAAAAAGTGAGCTAAATTTTGGACATATGTGGATTTTATTAGTAAATTTTGTCAAGGAAATAGAATCGAGCAAATGTTTTTCTTTATTTTTGTTGCATAAAAAATGTGTGCGATCGGTGCTTATAGGAAGGGGAGAAAATAATATTATAATGTGATGAATTATTTACTTATTACCGTCAATCTGTTCATAGATTCCAGGTTACTTTTATTATATCTATTTTTCTGGTATCATTTGTAGAATAAATCGGTATTCAAAACCACTATTTCTAGTGCGGCCGTTATAGAGGTGCTTACCTGGTTTGGTATGGCAATATGATTTCGAACGCGTCATTAAACTATTTTTGATTAAAAAATGGTTTAATAACGTGCGTCATTAAACCATTTTTTTCGAGAGCGTCGTTAAACTAGTTTTGGTAATTTTGCGTTTCAAATCTCTAACAGTTTTAAAGTATTTGACTAAAATGAATAATTATCATAGTAACACTGAGCATCGGTTTCGTGTATGTCGGAACATCTACAAAGCAGCAACTGTTTCTTGCTCCATCGATTAAGGATAATTAAATTGTTATTATTACTAATTGCTTTTTCTATATATTGATTGGTACGGGGGTTGTTTGAACTTCGTTCAATTGAAATTTTTGCCTTTTGAAAGTTATTCCTCCATTTGAATGAAGTTGTATTTGGGTTTAGTTTACAATATTCATTGTAACTTGAATATTAATCGTAAATATATAACTAACATATTTATTATCTTAGCTTTCGTCAAGATTATCTAAATTATCAAATTATCAAGTATGTAGCATGTGCACCGCGGGATCCCTTTTCCATGCTGGTGAGAATAATTTTTTTGCACCTAATCTTAAGTCTATTTCTTCGTTTCCTAAGCAATAAAACCTGCAAATATTCTTTCTATTTTTCCATCCCTCTTCCCATCTTTCCTGCTCATTTGCGCTATTTTTCTTCGTGTACTTAACAACCGCACTAGGCGCGAGAAGCTCTGGGCTATACTTTCAAAACTCGCTAAGTGAACGTAAGTACTTACGCTCTATTTTCTTGTCTATGATTGGTGGATTTTGCTTGAGAGGCCGTCAATGATTGGCTAATGAACTTACGATCTCTTAACTTTTTTTGAAAGTATGGGCCCAGGTCGGTACATTTCCATGAAGCATTTTCTTTGATTACCTCCTATCTATGTTACATTATATATATTAGCACATATTTATATTATCTTTTATTTATATTACATCATATCTATATTACATCGTATTTATATTATCTCACATTTATATTAACCTCATATCGATATCACCTCGAAAATATATCATCTCATATCTATTTTACCTCATATTATTGTCTGTGCAATGTCTGTGCATTGTCTGTGCAATGTCTGTGCAATGTCTGTGCAATGTCTGTGCAATGTCTGTGCAATGTCTGTGCATTGTCTGTGCAATGTCTGTGCATTGTCTGTGCAATGTCTGTGCATTGTCTGTGCAATGTCTGTGCAATGTCTGTGCATTGTCTGTGCACAGACATTGCAATGATATTATAATGTATAATTTCATTGCAATGAATAATGATATTATTGTCTGTGCAATGTAAAATGGAGTGCGCGGTAATGGTTACCTGAAAGCGTGATAATGGTTAATCTAGAGCAGGGTAATGGTCATTGGAGTAATGGTTACCGGCATCAACAATGGGTGGGCGAATTACCGATAGCGCTTATCAGCCGCCGGAGATACGAGCGGAAACTTGGGATAACAAGTGTACAGCCTACACACTCAGGTACGAATAGCATTGAAATTGTACGAATGTTAGTCAGGTATGAATAGCATTAAAACGCTACTGAATATTATTCAGGTTTGAATAGAATTGAAGTGTTACGAATGTTATGCAGGTACGAATAGCATTAAAATGTTGCGAATGTTATTCAATTACGCATATCATTGAAATGTCAAGAATTATTATTCATGTACGAATATGATTAAAGTGTTATTTATCTTATTCAGGAATAGCATTGAATTGTTGCGTATATAAGTATTAAAATCACTTGGCTGCTTAAGTCGCAAATTTACCAGGAATTTAAAAGCAAAGAAAATAGCCAAAAATTTCACCATTTCTTATAAGAAATGTTGCGTATATTATTCAGGTCCCAATAACATTGGTTACATCAACATATATACTTCTATATACTTCCTACAAACAATGTATATTGATTACATCAACATACTTCTATATACTTACTACAAATAATGTATATTGATTACATCAACATACTTCTATATACTTCTTACAAATAATATATATAAAGTATATATACCTCTTATACTTATTTGGTAACCACAAGCCAGGCTCTGTTTACTGGGCCAAAGTTCAGTCAGAGAAATGAGTGAGGCTTTGTTAAAAAATCGCTGAACTTCATGCGCTTTTATCTGTTATCCTAACCCTGTTTGACCCACATCAGTTCTGCGTGGGTCGCTATCTGGACCATGTGACCCAATGATTTTTCTGTGTGTTTGCCATACCGCGAGCTCGTCTCAAAGATTCCCGTTCATTTGTTGATAAAATTTTTATATAATCAAGTTGATGGTCCGAACTTCGATTCTAGTTACGTAAGTTGTAAAAATTGTGACGAGTAAGAATTCAAATCAACCGGAATATTATATTGAGAATTGTATTGGATAGAAACATGGCGTCGGCATCATAGCGATTCCGGCATGTTGTACAACATGATGATGTCATGAAAGTTTCTGAAGGAGTTAAGTGAATTGAATTTATGTGATAGAATAGAATAGAATAGAAGTGTCGGAGTTGAAGAAATAGGCCCATGGCCTGTTGCCGATTCTTGAAAAATTTCAACTCATTGTCGATATTAACTCCTAAATCCTTTTCCGTTGTCGACTTCGACATCATCACTCTGTCGTTGCAACCGTGTCTTCTCATACTGTAATCTTGCTGTTCATTATTCTTGCCAAGGTGGAAAACTTTACATTTGTCAGCGTTAAAACGCAGCTGCCACTTATCAGCCCAGTCAACCAGCCTGTCAAGATCACCTTGCAACTGTACTTTTTGCGACGTATTCTTGACTGTATTATAAATTTTTGTGTCGTCAGCATACATCGAGCAAACGCTAGACACAGCTTCTGGCAGATCGTTTATAAACGCGACGAATAGAATAGGCCCGAGAACGCTTCCTTGTGGCACGCCGCTGCGCACTGAAGCCCAGTCTGATACGGACCCATTAATACTGACACGTTGTCGCCTCCCTAAATTAAATTGTTGTAAATTTGTTGTTGTATGTGTTCTAAAAAATAAATTTATGGAAAACCCGAGTTTCAGCAAAGACCTTGATGACAGATTCCTGAGGTTATGGTCTTATGTGCTATATCGGTGACTTCTTCCAAGTGATCATGCATTTAAAAATGAAATAAAATATGTCATGGAATAAATATGTATACATGTCATGCATTTTTGAGAGTTGATAAATACCGTAATTTGAGACTTTATCAAAAAGAAACTTGTAAGTAACCGAATTTACTAGATCATTTACTGCGATTTTTGTTGATAATTAAAATATTGAACAAATTTATGAATAAAACGTTTGGATAGTTGGGCAACAATCCTGTAGAACTAATCATGTTTGTCAGAGAAGGTTCTAATTGAAGATAATATAGAAAATGACATTTGATTCATTGGAATTGGGCATCAATGTAAATTAAAGTGAGACTAAAAATTGTTCGATGTTTTATCTTAAACATAATTGTTTGTGTTAAATATCCTGTTAATTTAAGTATTCTGTTTCCGTGCATTTTATTAAATTTATGAGCATAAAAAGCCATAAATAATCTGTAGGTACCACATCGCTTCAGACGAGGTATGCACAAAAGCGTTCATTGTAGGAGCTCACCAAGGAAAATGAACGGGTCTATTTGTTTAGATATTGACACACTTTCTTACCCTTAGCATGAACAGGTAACGGCTGGAGTACTGAGAAGAACTTGTGACGCGCCAAACTGGGTCAGGAAAATCCACACCAAACTAAAATGTGCATCACATTTTGGACAACGTGTAAATCAATCCTCACAGACTGGTTCTCTTTAAAGTCCAAAACTTTAAAGTTTTTTTTTTAATTTTTTTTAAACTTTTTTAAAGTTCTCTTCAAAATAAAGTTTAACAGAAACAGACAAACTTTTACATGCGAGTGTAGCGAGCCTTGCTCAGCTTCCTGGACGTCACTGGTTTCTTGTTAGGGTATGAATACCACACAAATTATACATATCATGCGTAATTATATTATAAAAAAATATATATAAATACGGTAAAATACCACACAAATTATACATATCATGCGTAATTATATTATAAAAAAATATATATAAATACACAAATTATACATATCATGCGTAATTATATTATATATAAATATATATAAATACCACACAAATTATACATATCATGCGTAATTATATTATAAAAAAAATTATACCAGATGTTTGTGAGAAATTAAAGATAGCGGCCAGCAGCGCCGGTTTCGGACAGCAACGTCCGAATCTTCCGAAACGTTACCCTTTAGAACTTGAATACACGGCTGAATTTGATCGATTCAAATTCATCACAACTATAATTCATGAATATCCTGGCATGAGTAAACAAAGTAGAACTACATAAGCTACATGGCGCCTACATAGTGGTTACAACATGGCGATATGTTCCGACTTCTGTTGCCGCTCGTTCAGTGCATTTATCAGATCCCCCATGTGGCTAAAATCACAGCAACAAAGTGCATTTGTGAATGTGATTTGCATAATAATTCTTACCGCACACGAACTGACACGCACGAGGCAGACGATGTTTTTGCTGGTTATCAGTGACACTCCAGAGCAATGGAGTGTACACCAGAGCAATGGAGTGTACACCAGAGCAATGGAGTGTACACCAGAGCAATGGAGTGTACAATGGAGTGTACACCAGAGCAATGGAGTGTACACAATAGAATACCCTAAAGTTTCGGCTTGGAATACAGAGCACTGGAGTACAGGCTGCTCCAGCACACTCCTGAGCACTGGAGCACACGCTGCTCCAGGACACTCCAGAGCACTGGAGCACACGCTGCTCCAGCACACTGGAGTACACGCTGCTCCAGGACACTCCAGCACACTGGAGTACACGCTGCTCCAGCACACTCCTGAGCACACTCCTGAGTACACGCTGCTCCAGCACACTGGAGTACACGCTGCTCCAGCACACTCCTGAGCACACTCCTGAGTACACGCTGCTCCAGCACACTCCATAGCACTGGAGTACACGCTGCTCCAGCACACTCCTGACCACTGGAGTACACGCTGCTTCAGCACGCTCCAGAGCACTGGAGTACACGCTGCTCCAGCACACTCCTGACCACTGGAGTACACGCTGCTCCAGCACACTCCAGAAGATGGACCACACACCGCCCTCCACGCCCGTCCAGCAAGACATGAGGCAGGAGCTTCCGGACACCCGTCAGCTGACCAATCAATGGACCTTGCCTGGAATAATTAAACCTCGGGTTAGCTGCGTGAGCAAGTTCGATATGGAAAGTGCGGCCCATTTCATTCAAAACTTTCATTATTGCCATCAAAACCTTCATTATTGCTATCAAAACGCTCATCATTTCCATCATAATCGTCATTATTGGAATCAAACCCTCGTTTTGGAGCATGTTTTGATGATCCCGCAAAAACTAGTTTAATATGAGTAAAGTAATTCGAAAAAAGTCATTTTAATAGAGATTTCTTTCGCTTGGAATTCTTTCTCGAGCGTAGTACATACTTTTTCTCAACCTCAAGAAAACCTACTCACTATTTTTGCACAAGATCTATTCCTCGATAAGAGTGTTATACTCGTGACTAAATTGATGTCAAATCATGCACCAACACCAACGCTGGTGACTCGCGACTAAACTACTGCAGCGTTATATGGTCTAGCGCTGGTAGGGGACTAAGAAACATTTTATTCAAATCATTCGGGTTGGAAATGAAATAAATAAATTTTTAATGGTGAACCAGTCAGGATTAATGCATTTTGAAACTACTTGAACTCTTTAGAGCTTCATCTGTTTTCTAATGAGGTGCTTTATTGCTTCACAAAAAACGAGTTTCTCATTAAATGGTATTTCGCTCTAATGTTCAAACTAGAAACTTGTTGCAATGACGATGCAGCATTAGCAAATATCAAATCAATTTCATAACCAAACCAACCTTTACTTACAGTAATATATATTTTTAGTGTAATCGCGCATTCCTTCCTTTGATACTACTCTCATTGATCAGTTCTAAACATACAGTTAAGTTACCGAGAGATATCACGTACAACACAAACTTCTCCGCCAACTCCAGCGAGTGCAACCATTGCATACACTACAAAAGAGTGCTCAACTTGCGGTAAGTAGTTTCAGTACTTAGTCGTACATTCAGAGCGATTTTAGAAAACCTTTTTCTTAGATTGAGGAAGTACTTGAGTGCCTGGCAAAGCGGTGTACTTGCCAACACGCAACACACAATTTCGGGCGAATAAATCCCGTAGATATATTTTCAACCTACGGCGGAAGGCCGCGGATGTACCGCCGAAATGACGTTCTGCAAGCGGTAATAAATTTCCTAACATTTGGTTGTCTGATCTACCTTTACTTTCCGTTAATTGCTCCATTCGTCACTATATAATTGAGTGTATTTAAACTGTAATCAGTTTTCTATAACGATTAACGAATCCTTCTAAAATATTTACTAGCGTTTTTCACCGTGACGAGATCAAACCCTTGAGTGAGAAAGGGACTTGCGTCAAACCGTTTGGGTCTATTGAGAAATAAAACAAATGAAAAAAATTTAAAAAACCAAGTTTTCTTAACGGACAAAAAAGAAAAACATTTACTCTTACATAACATTTAAGTTATGTAAAATGTTATGTAATGATATGTAAGAGTAAATGTTTTTCTTTTTTGTCCGTTAAGAAAACGTGGTTTATAAATTTAAATTTTTTTATTTGTTTTATTTCACTATTTTCAGTTTTATAAAAACCAGAAAAACGGGGTTTTTAAAAATATTTTTTACATTTATTTATTTTCTACTTTTTAGTTAGCAATTTTATCAATTCAAATCAAGCCCCAGGGTTGGCAAGTGTGTATGTTCGAAAAAAAAAACTCAATTTCAAACCGTGAATTTTTAGTGTTTTTTTTTCAAAAAATTTGTAAATTATTATTTCTGATGATCAAATCTTGAATTGTTAGGCAGAATAAACATGCATGCCAAATTTGAACTTACTAGGATATTTAGAAGTGCTCTAAATTAATGTTTGAATTTTTGATGACAGACACGAAACGAAATCAAGAAAAACGTGGTAATAAGGGTAACCGAATGAAATATTATTACGATTTCACTCGTCATAGCATCCATTGGTAATGGAAAATCATTAACAAATTTTTTCGATTTGAGCAAAAAAATAGTGAAATGTGAATTTTATATTACTGATATCAGTTAATGTACTATTCGCTGCGTTAATTAACGATTTGACCGTCTTAAAGATATTCATAACATATCATTTCGGCTTGCATCCTTTCCCAAAGTATTTCCGGAGCACAACATGTTCTGCGGGGTGACAGTAGCGCTAGCGGAGACGGAGAGTGGTTAGTTGCCAAAAGCCAAAGGCCGATGAGATCGGGGCCGCGGGCGAGCGGGTGCTCAATACTCACAACTCTGTGGACTTTGGTAGCAAGAAATAATGGTTGCTAGTTTATGAGTGCGGCAAATAAAACCTGACCATGGAATGGGATGACGTGATATACATTTCCCTACTTGGGTTTTCTATATTTTTCGGAAGGGTATTTTCGCAGCTTCCTTGCGGTTCTTACCGAAGATGGGTAGGAACGTGTGTTGGTCTTGCTATGGTTGTCACAGTTTCTGGCTACCACTCGCTTCATCCTCTGTTTTCTACTGCTGCAAATCTGCTTATCATAAAATATGCTGATAAAGCGTGAGTAGACTATGGCTTTTCTATTTTGATCACTGCTCTACTTTATAATGTACCTATTTCATTTTTGAAATGTTAGATAATTTAATTTTTGAATTATTAGATAGCTAGGTAGTCTAAGTGAGACTGAGAGCTCAACTGAAAAATGAAACTCTTACCAAAATTTGATGGCTCAACAGTAAGGAGTTGAGTTCTGGCAGTGATCGAGGACGCACGTAGTGTTTGCGGGTCCCAACTTTCTCACTTCTTACTATGCCGGTTTGACTTATCTCGCGAAACGAGTTTAGATCTATGAACAAGGCACGAAATGGAAAAGAATCGGCGACAGGCCACATCAGGCCTACACTTCAGAGCCGACATCACTATGTTATGTTATGTTAAGACAAAGAATGAAAGATACATATTTTGTTAACTTTATTTAAAATTTATTTGATTCAAACAGGTTTATTTTGGCGTAAATTTTGAAACCTATGGCTTTTAAACCCTTTGACATGTCTACCTAATTTGTTGGTCTGGATTTATAATGATTATATGTACCAAACTAGTAAAAAGAAAAATATTTCATGTGCTAAATTGTCTACTTAAAAATAAAATAATTAATAAATATTGTTATTACCTTATTAAAATTTCAGCATTACACTAAAAAAATTTAGTGTAAAACCATTGCTTGACAAGTCCTAAGTTTGCAGGCTGCAGCTAACAATTTGTTATCAATAATTTTGATTATTGATTCATATATTGAATTAGATAATCATTAATTGCTTATCATTTTTTTTTTATCTTTGCTACACAATTGATAAACTTGTGGCTCTACAAATTTAGTTGCTTTGGACTTTGGAGAGAACTTAATTTCCAAACTTACATGCTTAGGTTAGTTAGGTATAGAAAATATCTCATTTTGTTTGCTAATCAGGAAAGAAATATATCAAACTCTTAGTTTTTAAATGCATATTTTAATTTACTGAATCAAATTTGTAATTGTATCCTCATGACCTCATCAACAACCACATGAATGAAGCACCTATGTTAGAAATTGAAATACAAGTTTTAACTATTTGTATTGTTTATCACTGTAGATGGTGCCACATCTACAGCCTGGTGTTCTGTTTTGGATACCTCTTCTTGTTCCGGCTTGGGAGCTACTTTGGACTTCCATCTCCTCCTGGCCACACAAATGCTATACAAATGATGATCACTCTTAAGGTGCCTACAATCTAAGTCAAATTATGTACTGAATTAATTTGAAAGCTTATTCATATTGAATTTTCAGGTGCCATTTTTTTGTCTGACATTGTAATAAACACTCTTGTGATAGTTTACCAAGAATGTTGACCCTATTTTAGCATGCCCTTATTGATATTTATGCATGGTAATTAAAGGAAAGTTTTTTTTATGCAAAACATTTGTATTGTTTTTCATCTTAATGAATCCAAGCAGAGTTTCCATTTTTGCAGTTGCAAAGCATTACAAATTCGTAGTTATTAGAAAAATTATTTTCTGTCTCACATTGTATGTACACTATTGTAAAATATATATAGCATAGTGGCTATGTCACATAAATACCAATCTAATATATATGTTCTGCCAGCTTGAAGTTCAAAAATTGGTTGAAATTGGCAAAGAAATTCTATGTCAACATGCCAGGCTCTTTCTCATCAAAATAACATGTGCATGTTGTCCCTGAACCATAGTGGCAATGAAGACTTTTCAGGCTTTTATTTATTGAGCGTGAGCCTCATAAGTAGACAAGTAAAATATTATGGCTACCATTGAGAACATATTTAAACTGGATTCAGGGAATTGAAAATGAATTGCTTGCTAATAAATTATCTTTTGCCACTATTTGCCCTGAGCAGTTGGTTGGTGTGTGCTTTGAGGTTCATGACTCTTGGCAGTTAGACAGAGACTTGAAAATCTCAGAAGAAAACCTGAAGGCAACTGAAGCTGACAAGACCAAGACCATATCTGGTAATAATGAAGATCTTCCAGCAAAGTAAGTGTTGTTGAATATACTGCCAGGTAGCAAAGTGATGCAATCAAGTTTGCTACAATTCCTTCTAATTCCTAAAGTTCATATGAATACATAAAAAGATGATATGATCATATGATACATATATTAATAGTTAT
This sequence comes from Hyalella azteca, assembly GCF_000764305.2. Lineage (NCBI taxonomy): Eukaryota > Metazoa > Arthropoda > Malacostraca > Amphipoda > Hyalellidae > Hyalella > Hyalella azteca. Next base: position 88,499 of record NW_025940453.1, read on the forward strand.
AAGTGATATTTAGTAGTTCAAATGGTTCTAAAAATTTTCTGGGATACCTGTAGTATAAATATGACAGTGAGAGTAACTGGTTAGCCTCACTAACTAAAGTTGCTATCAGTAGGTGCATTTTTATAAATTTAAATAGCAGTGCAAAGATTTCATGCTTCCATTAATTTTCTCATGTTGACACAATTTGATCCAATATCTTTCTAAATAAAAAATGTAATATTCGCAACCCTGGATAAAATTCCTTTGTCTTTGAAGTGGTTTACCAAGGTAATAATGAAGCCTTGAAATGAACCTTATCCAAAGACTTGTATAATGATTTGCAAGAAATATTGATGTAATTTGATGACATGAACATTGGAGTCATTTCTGATTGCATGAGGTTCTGGTGCATGTGCAGTAGGTATTTTTTGCCTGCCTCCCTGTATTGTAGAAGAAAATTAAATTTCATTTTAGCTCAAAAATAAATGAAAGTGTCCAGTGATGTTACAGTTTACACATGTGTTGTACATTTCATTTTCTTTCAACTGAGTTTCTAGTTGCACACATGCAAAACTTGAGTAAAATGTCCAATTTACTCTTGATAAAGGCTCACTCTGTGCTTTGAAGTCTGACTTTATACTTTGATTTTCAGAGAATCAGATTCTGGAGAATCAACTGTGAGGAGAAGAGTAACAGAGGCTGAGGAGGTACCAGGCAAACCTTGTAAGTCTGCCAGTGAAGAACACGAGGAGCTTCTCCTACGCAAGAAGTACGAGGCCATCAGCCCTTCTGTGTTGGACGTGTTCCATTACTCTTTCTTCTACTGCGGTATCCTGACAGGTACGTTCCACTACTCTTTCTTCTACTGCGGTATCCTGACAGGTACGTTCCACTACTCTTTCTTCTACTGCAGTATCCTGACAGGTACGTTCCACTACTCTTTCTTCTACTGCGGTATCCTGACAGGTGTGTTCCACTACTCTTTCTTCTACTGTGGTATCCTGACAGGTACGTTCCACTACTCTTTCTTCTACTGTGGTATCCTGACAGGTACGTTCCACAGCTTCCACTACTCTTTCTTCTACTGCAGTATCCTGACAGGTGTGTTCCACTATTCTTTCTTCTACTGTGGTATCCTGACAGGTACGTTCACCTGTTAGTTAGGATTCTGTAACAGTACTTGTATCCTACCAGTATCATTACTAGGAGTTGCCTAGTATAGTAGTATCATTAGAGTATCTCTGCATCAGAGCTGCATTTCATGACTTTTTTCTCAATTTTCTGTATACAAGAGCTTGGTTTTACAAAGACAATGATATATATAGTTTTATAAAGACAATCTCAATCATAATATATGTCTTGCTACGGTTATTCTCACATTGTACAGGGCCGTACTACAAGTACAGCGTGTACCGTGACCTGATGGAGGGCAGGAGTGGAGGCCCCCACTTACAGCCCCTGTGGTGGTGCCTGCAGCGGCTGCAACCTCTCCCTCTCTACGCTGCACTCTTCTTCATAGTCGGACACTTCTTCCCTCTCAAGGTCCCTCTCAAAATTCTTGTCTCAAGTTACTTATTCCTCTCAAATTCTCATCCTGAGTTACTTCTTTTCTCTTAAAGTCCCTCATAAATTTCTTGTCCTGACTTCTCCCCTCTCAAGGTCCCTTGCAAAATTCTCGTCCTAAAGTTTGTTGTTCAGTAGCTCTGTTAAGAGCTTTGTTAGTAGCCCTATAAATTTAACTCTCGAGATCGTTTTCAGTTTTACTCCTCGGTAGCTTGAAATGAGTTTTTAAAGTTTGTTATTGATGGGTAGATGAAAGTGATTTATTTGCTGTGTAATTCTTGCCAGTAGGCACATTTGAACTCATAATCCAACATCCTCCCTAAGATTCTTGGTCAGCCGTCAGTGTTAAATTTAAAACTGAGACTGCCGGCTGTTCACAATATATGTACAACTTTGTACCTACAGTTTGCAATGTATATACCTATAACTGTGTACAGTTTGTACAATATATACATACAGTTTGCAGAAGGCCCTGAGATCTTCAGCGAGTACAGCCTGGGCTACCGTGTGCTGTACATGACGCCCGTATTCTTCGTGTTCCGTATGAGGCTGTACGCAGGCTTTGTGCTCAGTGAATGTGTGTGCATCACCGCGGGGCTTGGGGCCTACCCCCAGCGAGGTCTTCCTAGGCCTGGCAAGGGCCCCACCGACCTCAAGGCACTTGATAGGTGAGAACTTTGTTATACAATGGAAGCAAATGAAAGTTAACAATGTATAACAATGTTATACTTTGTTATACAATGGAAGCAAATGAAAGTTAACAATGTATAACAATGTTATACATTGTTATACGTTATACATTGTTAAGCAATGGAAGATTTAATGTTTATGAACATTGTTCAAAAGCTTTAGAACATTAGTTATACAATTAAAGTATGATGATTGAATACCAACTACATTGTTGAGATTGTTGTTGACAAAATAGATGTGGTATAGAAGCTTAGGAACATTTGTAATATCATTGAAGTGGTGTAAGCTTGCTCCAAATGTTGAAAACTTTATTTTATACAAACCACGAGAACTCAGCGAGGTTATTGTAAATGAATGTCAAGTGTCTCTAGCCACAGGGCTGTTATAAATGTGCCTCCTCAGACATTATGTTGAGCTGCAGACATTTCTGTTGCTGGTCTTGTGTACCTCGGAACCTTTAATTAATCAACTAAATAATTTCACGATTTCCAAAGAAATCGAATCTTTTGGCTGCCATGGAAAAATGTGACTTTCAAAACTTAAAATTCATGCAACCCACGTAGTTGAATAGCCTACTGGTACTAACTGAGCATGAGCAAGCAAGGGGACTGTACCATTGAGACTACACAACGATACTAATGTACTGCCTTCCCCCAGCAACAGCAAGGAGGAATGTACTAACGAGATGTACAGCTACGAGACTGTACACAACATAGACGAGTACGGCTCGGACTTCAGCCCGACTGTGCGGGCGGGTATGCGGTGCTGGAACATGACTGTGCAGTGGTGGCTGGCGACCAACGTCTACAGGAGGATGAAGGCTCCTAAGCCTGTCAAGTGAGAACTGAGCTCTCAATGTTACTTGGATCGCCACCTTTCTTGGGCGTTATGTATCAATAACAAAGGTAATCGTCAATTTCATTGGCGTCATGCACTGATAATACGTAAATAACCCACTTTGCTTAGGTGTCATGGACCGATGATACTTGAGTCGCCACCTTACTTAGGCACCAATGGCACTTGAAATGGCTTCTTGCCATTTGACAGTTTGCTGCCATTAGACAGGTTGCTGCCATTTGACAGTTTGCTGTCATTTGACTGGTTGCTGCCATTTGACAGGTTGTTGTCATTTGCCAATTAGTTGCCATATGTCGGCAGGGAGGCGGTGACGATGCTGACATCAGCATTCTGGCACGGCATGCACTCAGGCTACTACCTCTCCATGCTGACGGTGCCGTTCATCCTCATGGTCGAGGACTACTACGCCCGCGTCGTCAGGAGGAGGCTCGGGCAAACGGTCAGCTGCTGACACTGTGGGCTGTTGTTGTTGTTGTAGCAACGTCAACCACTAGTCCGTTCCGAGGCCGATGAAGCGCGCCACATCGATTGGCTGCGTCCAAAGATCGTGTGTTGAAAGTTGTGTCGGCTTGGCCTGGCAGTTGAACAAATGTTGTACGTCGTGTGGGCCGATTCCACAATTCGGACATACACTGTGGGCTGTGGCGTCAGCTGCTGGCGCTGTGGCGTCAGCTGCTGACACTGGGGCTGTGGTGTCAGCTGCTGGCACTGTGGGGCTGTGGTGTCAGCTGCTATGTGGGGGCTGTGGTGTCAGCTGCTGGCACTGTGGGGCTGTGGTGTCAGCTGCTGGCACTGTGGGGGCTGTGGTGTCAGCTGCTGGCACTGTGGGAGCTGTGGTGTCAGCTGCTGGCGCTGTGGGGGCTGTGGCGTCAGCTGCTGGCGCTGTGGGGGCTGTGGCGTCAGCTGCTGGCGCTGTGGGGGCTGTGGCGTCAGCTGCTGACCCTGGGCACAATGGCGTGGGTTACTGATACTGACCCTGGCGCCAGCTCAGTGGTTCACCAAGTTCCATGTGCAGGGTGCGGCGGTGTACGACTGGTTCACATGGTTCCTGAAGATGCAATGGTTCTACTGACCCTGGCGCCAGCTCAGTGGTTCACCAAGTATCATGTGCAGGGTGCGGCGGTGTACGACTGGTTCACATGGTTCCTGAAGATGCAATGGTTCTACTGACCCTGGCGCCAGCTCAGTGGTTCACCAAGTATCATGTGCAGGGTGCGGCGGTGTACGACTGGTTCACATGGTTCCTGAAGATGCAATGGTTCTACTGACCCTGGCGCCAGCTCAGTGGTTCACCATGTATCATGTGCAGGGTGCGGCGGTGTACGACTGGTTCACATGGTTCCTGAAGATGCAGTGGTTCGCGTACATGGGCATGGCATTCCTCCTGCTGCGGGTGGAGCCCACGCTGCAGTACTGGAGCTCCATCGGGTACCTTGGCCACGGCCTCATCCTCGTGCTGCACGCCTTCGCGCAGTTCATCAACTTGGTCCTGGGAAAAGTGCGTTTTATTTTGTTAAGAGTTGATATTACCTAATTTTAGTTGCCTGCAAGTTGGGAGCTGATGAGTTTGGGACTCTAAACTCCACCTGGGCAGTTCATAGCGCTAATCATCGAAGTTGATGAACTGCCTTTGCGTACGATGTTTAGCAACCTTGTCCATGCGAAGGTGAATTTCCAGGGTCTTCATCAGTTGATAATGAATATTTTATGTATTTCATTAAATAACAATTAAAATTCAGTGTAATTTGGTTGGCAATAATGGGATTTCTTGTATTTTCTTGAGTTATAATTTTAATTTTTATCAGTTTCTATAGTAGTAATCAATGTTTTACTTTTAATCAGTAAGGTTGCATATTTTATAATTTATTGAGTGATACTGGAGGCATTTGATGCCTCGCTTCATAAAGTTGTGGCGGTCTGCACAACTTTTGTACACAGGGACAGTAGTGGCGGCCAGTACAACTTTTGTACATACGGACAGTAGTGGCGGCCTGTACAACTTTTGTACATACGGACAGTAGTGGCGGTCTGCACAACTTTTGTACACAGCGACAGTAGTGGCGGCCAGTACAACTTTTGTACACAGGGACAGTAGTGGCGGCCAGTACAACTTTTGTACATACGGACAGTAGTGGCGGCCAGTACAACTTTTGTACACAGGGACAGTAGTGGCGGCCAATACAACTTTTGTACACAGAGACAGTAGTGGCGGCCAGTACAACTTCAGTACACAGGGACAGTAGTGGCGGCCAGTATAGTATACAAGTACTAACCGCCACTATTTATCATGCTACTGGCCTCGTGTAAAGGTTTACTGTATACCATGCTTGAAACACGACATTTTGATTTTTGGTTCAAAGGTTTAGTTGACATTTTATTGTTTACTCTTTTTTCAGAAATGAGTGTTGCTATTCTGTGAATGTTTCAATATATACATATTTATTTGATATGTGCATATGTATAATGTTTATTTGATTTGTGCAGGCGCAAGACAAGCTGAAGAAGGCGCGTAAGACGGCGTACGGCAGCGAGACGCGACTGAGTGTGAAACGCGTCAATGAACCGCAGCCGCAGGAGGACCTTAAGAAAATCCTGTGAAAAAATACTTTAATGCAGAAAATCCTATGAAAAATCCTTTATTGAAGAAAATCCTATGAAAAAATCCTTTAATGGAGAAAATCCTCAGAAGAAATCCTCTGAAGGAAATTTAAACAACGTTGTTTGCAAACATGCATCTAGTTGCCAAAACTAGGAAGTTGCGGTCCCTGTGCTAACTGGTAGTAGATTTATGAATTTAGCGGGGTGATGGAGGCGTGGTTGAAAAGTTATATAAAAGTAAGCATGGAGAAACTTTTAGCATGTGTGAAAATGGTAACATAAAATGTAGCTTCACTTTTGGAGAGCAAAAGTGAAAAGTCTTAGTGCTTTCTAAGTATTGCTTATTCTTAAACAGTACTATGAGTGAAGTTCATGAGAGTTTATGCAAAATTGCAGGCAACGTTTATTGAAGAATAACTGAGGCAAATGTATGGCATTGACTCCGGTGGAGTATTGCAGGGTGACTATAGCGGTGATGTTGTATGGCATTGAATTAGGTGAAATTACGCAGAGTAAGTCATAGTGGTAATGGTAAATTATATATTCAGTGAACTCATACTTAATGCTGAACTCAGTGGACGTTGTACTTCTGAACTCATTGAAATGTTTTAATTTAGAGTTTCTAATATAACTTACATGATCTCGGTTCGTTGTTGGTTGTGCTGACGTGTTTGATCGTTGCTGGTGAACATTGCTATGTTTGTTGCTGCCTCATTTAATACTTCCTCTTCAAATGGGCTAATGGAAACGTTCCCAAATTTAAAATAATGCTAGTTGTCTCAGCATTGCTAAGCCATTAGACCTGTTGCTGATTCTTGTCCAAGCAAAATTTTCACAGCTTGTTGCGGGTCGCGAACACGCAACACACTGCTCTAATTTTGCTGTGCTTTACCGCCTGGCCACCTCGCTGATTTCGCCGTGCCTTTATGCTTTCTTCAATTGAATATCATATTGTTGTTATTCGCGCTAAATCTGAGAGACTCCGTCTCTCCCTCCCAGCGACTCTCGGGGGTTTGAGTTTAATGCACAAAAAGTTCTTTCGGGAAGCTCAGTCATTATTCCAATTCTGGTTGATGAACGAGTACATTGCTTGTCCAGGGTGTTATGTAACGATGGTTCTGACGGGTCAGCAGGCTAGTAGAACTACCTGCGGGTCTAATTGTACCGAAAATCTTGACCTAACACCCCATCCCTAGTCGCCGCTACCAGAATGGGCAATTACAACAACAGTCCCGTATGGGAACATCGTATGGAATATAGCGTCCATTTACTGTCATGCAATTGGAGGTCTAATGACATGGATGCTCGTGTATATTTTGGTCAGTTTTTGTGTTAATTTTGCTTTTGTTTTCCTTGTGGCTTCATCGCTGCTGCCGGAGCCACTCTTGTCACTACCGCCGCATTTTGATCGTTAATGGAAGCCTTCGCTCCACCTACCTTTGTGTTTGCGAGTCTAAATTTTATTTAAGCTGGTAAATTATTATCTAATTAAATAAAGATTATTATTGATATGTTTGAGGTTACAGATTTTAAGCCGTCTGTCCTGCCATTAAGATTACCTCTTGATGCTTGTTCACCTGCGATTCAGCGGATCTTATCATATTGAATCTAGGCCTATTCTTCAATGCCGAAGATACTATACTATACTCATGTTATTGTATTGTTTCGTGTCGGTTAACCGTTAAGTTCGGCACGACCCAACACGGTTGCCTGATGGCCTAAAAACGGCAAAGTCCGCGGACAAAAAAGGCCTATTATTCAATATTTATTAGTAAATTTGTAGGTTCCGGTGCAAAAATTAAATTTCACTTTTTTCATACTTTCTATAATCTAACGAGGGAGTCCGCCATCATAATTTTTTCCGGCTAATGCAATAAAATCGAGCGGAATTTGTCCAGAAAAAAAGACTGCAACACACCGGTGGTTCGTTCCGCACTTAACGTGTTACTCACTTTACGGATGTCTAGCACTATAGTGCGAGGTTACGAATGTCTAGCACTGTAGTGCAAGGTTATGAATGTCTAGCACTATAGTGCGAGGTTATGAATGTCTAGCACTATAGTGCGAGGTGAATGTCTAGCACTATAGTGCGAGGTGAATGTCTAGCACCTGTCTCTTATACACATCTAGATGTGTATAAGAGACAGGTCTAGCACTGTAGTGCGAGGTTATGAATGTCTAGCACTGTAGTGCGAGGTTATGAATGTCTAGCACTGTAGTGCGAGGTTATGAATGTCTAGCACTGTAGTGCGAGGTTATGAATGTCTAGCACTGTAGTGCGAGGTTATGAATGTCTAGCACTGTAGTGCGAGGTTATGAATGTCTAGCACTACAGTGCAAGGTTATGAATGTCTAGCACTGTAGTGCGAGGTTATGAATGTCTAGGCACTATAGTGCGAGGTTACGTATTTATATCATTTGTTGCTTCATTCACTGCCAGTCAAGAGATATAATGGATAAATAATAAGACCAGCGAAGATGTTCTGCCTAAATTGTCTTTTCCCGGAAATTGGCTCCAGTAATGCCGTTAGTATTATTATTTACAATTATAGTTTTAATAAATGATAATTATTTTATGTAACAATAGAATGTCACAACGTCTGGTGCAAGAGAACGTTACACATTGAAAAAAATCAGGAAATAATGTAAAAGTGAAAAGACCATGTGGCAGAGTCATAGGCTTACGGTGTATTTGTTATCACAAAATCTCGTGTGTTCTTACTAATGTGTTGAGTGACCAGGTCCCGTGCGTGTTGTTCCTTTCAATAAAAACTAACAGGTTGTGAATGCAGCGTTTTTTACCTACATCCATCCGTATTGTATTATCTCTGGTTTGTATTTCTCAGTCACAGTTTCTTGTGAGAACTTCACTGCCTTGGGAATCAGACTTGTGAATTTCCGACTTCGTAGAGGAGAGCAAATTGTGCTGCTAATAGAATCCTTTACTTCTGAGTTGTTACAATGTATAAAGACACTATGAATAGGTGAACAAACCTGTAAAAATAGCGGCATTGTGAGAGGGTTTGTTAAAAATTGTGATAAGCCGCTGTTAACCTTACACTATTCACACAGAATACTCAGCTTTGCGACCAGTAATACTATTGGTTGCTATAAATATGCCATTATTTACACAAGATATCCAGCCTGCACCTCGACCGTTCTTCATTTATCGTTTGATTTGGTTAAATTAACATGACAATCATTCATCTCGGCTGAAGGAAGAGAACAAGCAGAATGAATTGCAGAGCAAGGAAAGGGATGGAGACGACCACTCACCCCATCCCTTGCCCCTCACCTCATCATCTCATCCCATTTCTGCTGCACTTCATCCCATGTAATGAGGTCAGGTTCAATGTCATGAGGTGTTGATGGGATGGGATGAGGTGAAGGATGGGAAGGTTTGAGCATTGTTTAACTAGTATAAGGTTGACACATCAGAAGCCCAGTTTTGCGGATATAGTTCATTGTTGGCTCGTGACGTCACTGATCTCAGTGACGTCACGGGCATTAACCAATCACCGAATTGCGATCAAACCAGTCGACCAATCTGTCATGGGAGTGACGGGTTTGTTTACGTTTCTCGATCTACGTGACGTAACAAGAAAGCTGAACTGGAAGACGGAATTCCTCGTGGGTCAACCTTATATAGTTCAACCATGGGTTAGAGATGGGATGAAGCGAGGGATGGAAATGGGATGAGGTGAATGGTGGAGATGAAGTGATGGAGGAGATGGCAACAGCCACGCCAAAAGATTTCTTATCGTCACCAGGGGCCATACTTTCAAAACTCGCTAAGTGAACGTAAGTACTTACGCTCTATTTTCTTGTCTATGATTGGTGGATTTTGCTTGAAAGGTCGTCAATGATTGGCTGATGAACTTACGATCCCTTAACTTTATTTGAAAGTATAGGCCCAGTTGCGTAGAGTAACGAGGGTATAAATTTCAGGAGCCGCTATGAATTCAGAAAATACAATTAGAGAATAACTATAATATTGCATTGCTTCTTAGCCCCCGTCAGTCTGTACAATTTCGCAACATTACCCTAGTATCGAGGGTAGTACATTCGTATCAGTACAGTCAGACAAGGGTTGAAAAATAATTTATAACTACATATGATTACAGAAACATTTCGAAAAGCGCTCAGGGGGGACTTCTGACGGGTGTCTGTGCTCGTCAGAAGTCCTATGGGATTTCGCGCTCCTAGGGGGATTGTTCCTGAGCGCCCCACCGCTGAGCTCGTGGTGTCTGACTGNACACACTAGCACAACATTACGCTAAATTACACACTAGCATAACATTAAGATAAATTACACACTAGCACAACATTACGCTAAATTACACACTAGCATAACATTAAGATAAATTACACACTAGCACAACATTACGCTAAATTACACACTAGCATAACATTAAGATAAATTACACACTAGCACAACATTACGCTAAATTACACACTAGCATAACATTAAGATAAATTACACACTAGCACAACATTACGCTAAATTACACACTAGCATAACATTAAGATAAATTACACACTAGCACAACATTACGCTAAATTACACACTAGCATAACATTAAGATAAATTACACACTAGCACAACATTACGCTAAATTACACACTAGCATAACATTAAGATAAATTACACACTAGCACAACATTACGCTAAATTACACACTAGCATAACATTAAGATAAATTACACACTAGCACAACATTACGCTAAATTACACACTAGCATAACATTAAGATAAATTACACACTAGCACAACATTACGCTAAATTACACACTAGCATAACATTAAGATAAATTACACACTAGCACAACATTACGCTAAATTACACACTAGCATAACATTAAGATAAATTACACACTAGCACAACATTACGCTAAATTACACACTAGCATAACATTAAGATAAATTACACACTAGCACAACATTACGCTAAATTACACACTAGCATAACATTAAGATAAATTACACACTAGCACAACATTACGCTAAATTACACACTAGCATAACATTAAGATAAATTACACACTAGCACAACATTACGCTAAATTACACACTAGCATAACATTAAGATAAATTACACACTAGCACAACATTACGCTAAATTACACACTAGCATAACATTAAGATAAATTACACACTAGCACAACATTACGCTAAATTACACACTAGCATAACATTAAGATAAATTAGACACTAGCACAACATTACGCTAAATTACACACTAGCATAACATTAAGATAAATTACACACTAGCACAACATTAAGATAAATTACACACTAGCATAACATTACGATAAATTACACACTAACACAACATTATGCTACTGACGCGGCTATGGGGTTGGTCTTGCGAGCGCCCCTGGCGTTAAGCCTCCTAAGGGCGTCGTGTAGGGGCAGCAGTCCGCCGTTAAGGTGGGTCGTGGCGACACACAACTCCACGATCTGCACCCCGAGCTCGTAGTACAGCTCACCAACACCTAGCAGCTCGCTCCAGAAACCTGGAGGACGACAGAACTTTGTATTGACAGTAAATAATCAGGAAAATATAACTCAGTACTCACTGCAGCGAGTGACAGAGAGCACATTTTCTAGTCGACGAAAACTTGAAGTCACGGACGGACAGACAGACGGACATGGCGAGCACAATAGTGCATTTTTTCCATAAATGAGAAAATGCGCTAAAAATGAATGGGTCACATTGTCAAAATAGTGTCAACTATTTTTACCCATAAATACATGCATGCGTTCAAGTAATAATACATTGTTAAGTGGTAATAATACATTTTTAAACTAATACATGGTTGAACAAATAATAGTTCAAGCATGGTAAATACTGGAGGACGACAGAACTTTTTATTGACAGTAAATACTCAGGAAAATGAATGGGTCACATTGTGTCAATTTTTTTACCCATATCACAAGCAGAGAGCAGACGTAGCACTGATACGGTCATTAGCCGGACCAAACTGAGTAAAGATGATTCAGTTTAGACACAAAGTGCATCAATATTTTAACGAAGTCTCACTTATTCTTTGAGTGTAGCGTTCCAGAATTCAGGATATTCACACAATAATTGACTAAAAATGATCTGCTCGAAGTAATAACACTTTGATTTTAATTTGCTTCATTAAGCTGGTCGAGAATTATCAAGTAATAAACACAAGGCAAGTGTGTGCAGTCAGGAGGAAAATATAGCAGAAAAAGTCAGATATAACATTAGAACACTTCTAAAGTAAAGATGAAAATTACGATAAAAAACATGAATTGCACAACAATCAATTACTCATGAACACTCGCATGCAATATTGAGATGAATATTAGCTTGCAAACGATCATTTAATAAAAACTCGATGTGATATGAAAATATATACATGAATCGTACAGTTTAAGAAAAGTTAACAAAAAGGAAAATTCACTAATATTCCAAACAAGTAAGATGAATTTTCTTAATATTTATATTCTTGTGTAATTAGCAAATGGAATAAACCAGAGGATCCCAAACTTTTGCAGGCTGCGTGCCCCCGTGCTTCTCAGTGAATTCCTAGCGCCCCCAACAGACACATAATAGTCACATAGCGCCTTCCACAGACACACAAAAAACCCAGATTTTACACATTTTAGAAACTTACAATAGAAACCCAGGAGAGGCTCAAAAAGCCCTGATCTGGGTGGAAAAACACATCGTTGGGAGTCATGTGCTGCACGTGTTGTGTACAAATCGTCAAACAAACTTTGGAACCTCTGACTTCGGACTGCGGCACTCTTCTTCCTCATGCCCCCCCCCCAGATCTTTTTACCGCCCCCAGGGGGGCGATGCTGCCCGCTTCAATTGGTAACCACTGGAGTAAACGAACGGTCTCGATACAGAGGAGTAGTGCATGTGGTTGTGAACTTGTCGGCCGACGACGAATACAACGCAAGTCACGCTGCATCTGCTGCTCTTTCCGTTCTGGACGTGTATAGTCATAGGCGTCCTTCCATCATTATTGTCACGTACGTCTCATCCTAGCAAGTAAACTGCCATTGTGGTCCGTAAACTATGTAGTTAGCAACAAGTGGACCCTAGTTATTTATCTACTTAACCTCGTCACCTGGAGCCATTGAGAAAATTATGTTTTGATGATGCCACATTCACTAATAACTTCCACAAGTTGCGTATTATATCCTAAGATACTGTTAACCTCTTTTTTTCCTAACATATTTTTAACCTGCATTGTATTCTAACATACTTTTAGTTGCTGCTTGTATAGAGATGATTCGGAGGAGCGAACTTAACGTGGATGCGACATTCGAAACCTCGCGAGAAACTGGAGATGAGCTTCCAGGTTGTAAAATGGAAAGAAAATCCATCTTTGCGATGGATTGTTATGAAATGCATCCATTTGCAAGCCTTGATCGGACGATAGACAATTGAACCTTCGAGAGCAAGTATAATGCAGTGTGGACTTATAGAGGCAATTCAGTGAACTGGTTCACACAATAAGAAGAAATGTAGAACAATTTATACGCGTTGAGTACTCAACGTGTCAATCTAAGTACAAAATTGAGTACTGGGCAACTGACGTTGCGTGGATCTCTACTTGAAACATGGGTATGGGTCATATTGTGTAATATTTTTAACGATAGTGAATATATCGATAGCCTTGTTGAAACATGAGGACTAGCTAGGGAATTTGCATAATAACGGTCAAGCAATACTAATAAAAAAACTCGGTATTCTGAGTCTATGCTCAGAATACCGTTCTATATATACCGTTCTTATATCTTCTACTCAGTTCTATCTAAAATTCCACTCTGGCAGCTAGACAACTTCTAAGAATCAGAAGCAGGATTTCATCAGAGCTCACATCGTTTAGAAAACGTGCCAGAAACTCTCACTTTAGACGTGAAATTACTCGATGCGATTCTATTCTTTATATTATATGAATTAATGAAGAATGCTTTTTAATTATAGAGCACACGAACCTTTGTTCTGCATTACTGAACGAATTGGATCTCCAAACAAGAAGCACAGTTTATATCAACAATTAAACAATTCCAGGAAAGCCTCAGGCCGCACGTGTCGGAATTGTATGAAGTGGACAAAGTCAACAGCAAAACGAATCAAATTACATCACTGGTGACTCAGCACATCTTTAGATAAAATACTTAAATAAAAATACAAGATTCCCTGGAAGCGTTCAGGCGATTTACTCTATGCGATGAAATGAAACTGTAGTATAAGTGTGAAGAAATTCCGATAAAATGTTTACTGGACTCTTTGGACAACATCTGCGGCACATGTGCACATCGCTACTTTATTGATGAGACTTCAGCGAGCCAAATAAAGACTAACACGAATGATAACGATTTAATCTCTATGATTTAATAACGCAACAACTTTGACATACAAACGGTTAACGAGTTCCCTAACCCCACAGCCTCCACTATAACCTGTTTAGCCAAGTCACGTGTAAGAACGGTCAACGGTTAACGGTTTGTTCGTACCATACCTGGGCAGCTCCAGCCGCACTTTTTAACGCGAGTCAACTCACTGCAGTGGAGTTGCAAGCTTCACTTCAGAGACGCTCGTGCATAGCATGCGAGATCATGTAGCGTGTGCCGCGCATATGGATTGTGGTTTGTAGCAGCACTTCGACGTAACAGCAGCAGCAGTTCGACGTAAAAGCAGCAGCAGTTCGACGTAACAGCAGCAGCACTTCGACGTAACAACAGCAGCAGTTCGACGTAACAGCAGCAGCACTTCGACGTAACAGCAGCAGCACTTCGACGTAACAACAGCAGCACTTCGACGTAACAGCAGCAGCACTTCGACGTAACAGCAGCAGCACTTCGACGTAACAGCAGCAGCAGTTACACATAACAGCAAATATTATAGCCACCGTTTCAACTTTTCTTTAGCAAGGCCCCAAGAAAAACGCGGATGTAAACTCGATACCTCAAATGGACAAATAGCGCGTAGTTACAATTGTCCTTTGGAGAGACTAATTAATTTAATTATCTGACGTTAATGTTAGAAAATAACGAGATAATAAAAACACAAAACAAATTTTTAAATTTTTACCAGTTTTCTTGAATATTTTTCTCGTTAATAAAGATTAAACTATTCCACTTCAGTGACACTGTCAGCTCCCTCACTTGCGATTTTATCCAATTCATTTTCAATACCGCGACAGCGGCGGAGGGTGCCATGCCAAATTATGAATAGTTCTGTTGATTTTGTACAATAGTTTTGTTGAATGTGTTGAATAGTTTTGTTGATTGTGTGGTGCTGTGTATTGAAGACTTGTATGCGTGGGGGCGCGTGTCTATACACACACTATAGGCGACAAACTCGCTGTGTAATTCGACGATCTTATTGCTTGTCACGCAGCACTTGCAGCCATTGCCATGCAGTCATGTTGCTTGTCAACTGAAAACTTCTCCTGCAGTCAAGTTGCTTGTCAACTGAAAACTTTTCCTGCAGTCAAGTTGCTTGTCAACTGAAAACTTTTCCTGCAGTCAAGTTGCTTGTCAACTGAAAACTTTTCCTGCAGTCAAGTTGCTTGAGTCACCTGAAAACTTTTTTTGACAACAACTGAAAACTTTTGTTGTCAGAAAAAAGTAAAAAAACTGAAAACTGAAGTCAACAACTGAAAACTTTTCAGGTTTCTAACATCACTTTTCGTTGCTCATTATTATGCATGATCATAGTTCTGCGAACATGATCGCAACAATTGTAATATGTTTGTATCGATTTGAATATGATTCTAATATAATTTTTATAATAATGCTAGAAATATGATGATATTGACATGTATATTATCATGCTATTATTATGATCATTATAGCATGAATATGATGATGTAGTGATGGATATGCTGCATCAGAGCGCGTGCTGTGCCACAGCATGCGCCTCTCAAGACCTCCATGGGAGACCAGAGCATAGCAACGCTTCCGGACACTCGTAACTACCTACGATATCGTAGCTCCTTCACACTACAGCTATTGGTGTATCTAGCGGTGATGGTGATGGTGATGCAGGGCCTGGAACGAGATTACAGTGCAGATACAGGGTGAGTCACGGGGAAGAGGCGTGTGGCATTTCCTGTGCCGCTGCTGCCACTACTGCAGCTGCTGCCTCGTCTCACTGCTGCCACTACTGCAGCTGCTGCCTCGTCTCACTGCTGCCACTACTGCAGCTGCTGCACCAGCTGACTGCTGCAGATTTATTAGTCCAGGAGTTTTCACTCGTATTTCCGAAATGCCTGCGGTAGCGTTTGTACTTTATTCGGCATTTTTGATGTAGATTTAGCTTAGGAAAAAACTCCAGATTTCGCATTGCATTCATTTATAAATTTTTGGAAATACAAAAACAAATTCTCGCAGTGAGGAAATAATAGCGAAAAATCGCAAAGAAATAGAAGAAAAAATGTATTATCGAATTCAAGAGAATTAGATGACATGAAATAGAGGCAATTTTACGATCCCTGACACATATGACATGAAGAATTTCGACCGCGGCAGAGAAGGCAAATAAACATAAACATGAATAAATCGAATACGAATCCAACTCACGAATTGAAATCAAATTATCAATAAATACAGTTAACAATTTAGAGCAAGCATTAAAAGACTTCGTACAAATTTGTCCCTGTGCGAGTCGTTCTGACTCAGTTTGGTCCGGTAGAAGGGCGTTATATATCAATGCACGTACGCTCTCAGCTCGTGCTGTGGGTAAGAAAGTGTGTCACTATTTGGACAAAATGACCCATAAATTTGTTGAGTGAGACGCTGCAGCGCAGATCACCAGGTATCAAAAAGTGAATATTCCGGCCGCGTTTGAGCATCACTCAAAAAACTGAGAGATTTTGTCCAAATTGCGAAACACGTTTTACCCTTGTATGGGATATTCTGAACTAGTTTCTACAGAAAAAAAGAACGTATTAGTGTTACAGGCAGAATGTGTATCTTTATTTGGACAACATGACCAATACATTTATATGAGTGAACGCAACGCGCATGATGTCGCTGGCGACGATTCAGAAAAAATTAAGCCAAGCGTCACGAAATTTATGAAGGAGTGAAGCATGAAAGCGAAATTATAATTGTGGTCCAAAATTGCGGTGGTGATAGCCGCTTATTCTGTGGTCCGCGGACCACACAGCTTTTACTTACCCCTCCACCACCCCTAAGGCCGAGTGCAGTCACCCCTCAACCCGGGGTGATTAATGCATATTTGGGGTGAGGGAACACCTAACATCACTCCAGTACCACACCTAACATCACTCCAGCACCACACCTAACATCACTCCAGCACCACACCTAACATCACTCTAGCACCACACCTAACATCACTCTAGCACCACACCTAACATCACCTAACATCGCTCCAGGCATCAGCAGTCCAGGGACCTTGAAAGGACAATGCCAGCCACACGCTGGGTGATCAGCAGCAACATAGTGCGCATGAAGCATAGTTTGTGGGTGAAATATTAAACTAACTTTTCCAATACTCACATAATTCTTCACTTCGCACAGTAAAAGTTCCTAATAACCTTGACAATAAAGCAGAGGAAATGTTCATTTAATTACCTCGAAAGTAGAGAAAAAAAAACTGGTGTATAAATGTCTCTAGTTCTCGGTATGGCGCTCGCAGGCATGAGACGGAATGAGTCGTCAGGGCGGTAGTGTCGCCGCTGGCGTCGTGGAGTGAGGGTGTGCGTCGTTGTGCTCTGTGTTAGCTAACCTAAGTTGAGCCTGTGTTCACAACGTGGGTGTGTCGCACATTGATATGACTGGCACATAATTAAACAACCTGTTATGAGTGTTATAAGAGATCCCTGCACATGTTGCCTTTAAAATAATTGTGCATTTAGGAAAACAAAATTAATAATAGTTTGAGTAGAGCGCCGTCATTGAGTATTACAATAGAAACGATTAATGTTTAGATAGTAAGCACACATTTTTGGATGACTTCAACATCGCACGGTGATAATATTACTAGTGACTAATATAAGCGGATACTTTGAAGACTTCTGATCTCAGGTAAGCTTGTTACTTCACCCGTAACGTGCCTTGATTACAGATTATCATTCGTCTGTATTGCTGGAAGTAAGTAAAGTTAAGGCTGAGTTATTAATGAATTAATAATTACTTAAATATAATAATAATCACCTTAATAACAAATAATAATTGTGATACTTTAATTAATTATTAAAGTACAACTGAGTATCAATTATTCTACGACCATCATCGTAATATAAATGATATTCTGAATAATTTGGCAATAATAACGAATCTAAATGTCTAATTCATAACTAGCACGAAATGATCGTACCTACGATAAAAGTTAACTTTGTGGCAGTAAGCGCAGTCTGCAACGTCGCTTGGATTTGCATATAATAAAAAAAAAATTTTAACGAGCCTCAAATATTATATTATTGACGTGACCTTGAAGGCATTGAGAGGAACGCGCGACAGGATTGCCGTCGACTGCCAACACTCAGAGCAATCAATGAGACATTGTCCAAATAACGATACAGTTTTGCCCTCATGTGGGTCATCTTGACCCAGTCTGGTACGGAAAAAGGACGTATCAGTGCTACGGGCAGCAAGTGTGGGTCACCATTTGGACAACATGACCCATGGACTTTTCAGAGTGACGCATGCAGCAAACGCAGCCGATGTCTCAATTGTTCAGTACATCCATTGAAGCAAACGCTGCACAATAGATATACAATTAGGGACCATGAAATACAATGCGTAGGACGATTTAATTGAGTTACACTGGATGATCAATGATATCGATGACGAGCTAATGATAGTGTATGCTATGTACTAGGTAATAGAGTACATTTATTATCTATGTACGGTATTATGTACTCGAGGCTATGTTCTGTACCATCTACTATATACTCTGTACTGTAGCATGTACTCAATCAAATGTACGAAATACTGTGTAATGTAGCATTTACTCAAGACTATGTACTCTGTACCATGTATTGTACTATGTACTCAATTCTATATACCCGGTAGTACAAGTTCAATTCGTCCGTACAAAGTGAACAATACCGACTGCTTTTGATCGTGGACCACGCCACCATCATGTTCAGTGGGGAAAGCGGTATAACTACTGGCATCATTAGTTAGAACGAATAAACTTTCCCCAACTAATTAAATGAATATAAATCAGAACAGTACGAATTTTTAATTATGAAGTGCTTAAAACACGCACAGTTAGCTTTACCAGCGAAAATCAAGCGCCGGAGAGATCGAATTTAAATCTGTACCGTAAACTGATCGCAAAAATATCAACAAATTCGGTAGAACAAAACAAATTAAACTCACTATAAGCAAAAAAGAGCAATTAAAGTAAGAATTACTGCAAACAAAAACTTCACGAGACGAAGCAGCGATGAAATGAGTGATCGGGTACCAGGATTACCGGGAAAATGTTTAGGGTCGCAGCGTGACGTCAGAGCGACGCGCGCGAAAGTTGGCACCGCGCCGAGCTTGTCGACGTCACCGATGACGTCACGCGACGTGGCGCAATGTCACGTCACAACTGCCGGTCAATGTCGTTACTAAGAACTATGTCGACAATAAGAACTATGTTGACACTAAGAACTATGTCGACAGTAAGAACTATGTCGACAATAAGAATTATGTTGACACTAAGAACTATGTTGACACTAAGAACTATGGCGACGATAAGAACTATGTTGACAATAAGAATTATGTTGACAATAAGAACTATGTCGACAATAAGAATTATGTTGACACTAAGAACTATGTCGACAGTAAGAATTATGTCGACAATAAGAACCATGTCGACAATAAGAACTGTGTCGACAATGAGAACTATGTCGACACTAAGAACTATGTCGACAATAAGAACTATGTTGACACTAAGAACTATGTCGACAGTAAGAATTATGACGACAATAAGAACTATGTCGACAATTTGAATTATTTCGACACTAAGAAGTATGTCGACAATCTGAGTCATCTCGACAAAAAGAACTGTGTCGACAATAAGAACTATGTCGACAATAAGAACTATGTCGACAATAAGAACTATGTCGACAATGAGAACTATGTCGACAATAAGAACTATGTCGACACTAAGAACTATGTCGACACTAAGAACTATGTCGACACTAAGAACTATGTCGACAATCTGAATTGTGTCGATAATATTATGTCGACTAGCGATAGTTCAGTCATCATGCACTAGAGACTGCGATGTTCTTGCTAACATTCAAATATTTGTCAGAAATCAGTACTAAATATTTTATTTCAAATCTGAAGTTAAAATTCGGATGAAATCGACAGCAAAACCCATAGCATCAACAGAAGAATACGTCAAGCATCATGGCGATAGATATATCATTATAGATCAGATATATAATATATATCATTATTGGTATTCCCATTTGATGAGATAGATATATCATCGAAACGAATGGGTCACACTGTATATACATAGTGACACACTTTCTACTCGAAACAATGAAACGATATTTTTGCGGGTCAAAATGGGTCAGGATGACACATACACAAGGTGAAAAAAATATAACTCAGTACTCACTGCATAGGTGACAGAGAGCGCATTTTCTCGTCGACGAAAACGTGAAGTCACGAACGGACAGACAGACAGACATACATGAAGGACGGACGGACATGGCGAGCACAATTAATAGCGCCGTTTTTTCATAAATGAGAAAATGCGCTAAAAAGCATCGCTATTTGGACAAAGTCTCATGCATTCTCCTGAGTGTTGACAATGTCAAGCGACGGCTGCAGTTCTCGGACTCAGCGCCGCGATGAAAGTTGCGCGGCGCTGCAGAAGTTCAGAGCTTGGCCCTAGAATCTGGGGCCTTGCACTAGAAATTCTAAGAAACTAAGTTTTTATCAGCGGTCAATTATAGCAGAGACCTTTTATTTCTGCTACATTTACGATTTTTCATCATAGAATTAAACTTAAAACTCATTCTCTATACCGGTCAGCTATAGCACAGGCCCTTATATCTGCATGCTACATTTCCGATTTTTCATCATAGAATTAAACTTAAAACTCATTCTTTACCGGTCACTTATAACACAGGCCTTTTGTTCTGCTACATTTGCGATTTTTTTTCCTAGAAATAAACTTGAAACTCATTTTCTTCTAGTCAATTATAGCACAGGCCTTTATTTCTGCTACATTTGCAATTTTTTTCTCTTAAAATTAAACTTGGAACTCATTCTCTACAGATATAAAATGTCCCAAATACCAGACGAAGAAACGAGGATTGCCTTTTTTTAATTCTCTTCAACGTTGAGATTCAGCGACGACATTTTATCAAGAGAATGAAGACAATTGAAACCCAGTTACACATGGCCTGATATAAATTTACAAATAAATACCATATAATGATTGCTCGAAAGTTTCAAAACGGATGTTGGCTTTGGTCAAAGCTACACTCGGAAAATAAAATGTGTCATATTGTGCAAAAATCGACACATTTTCTTGCGCACAGACGACGCACTGATTCGTCTTTTTTTTGAGCCAAACTGTAAAAAGTGCATCGCTTTTTGGACAAAGACTCACTTATTTCTGTGAGTGATACAGGAGCTAACGGACTAACAGGATTGGCACGTCCTTCGGTCAGGCGACACAACAAGTTTATTGTGTGATACCGACCTCCCCTCCCCATGTGGGGTTATAGCGGATTGATTAACTCATGTATGTCATTTATGGTATGTTATAAGCGACCATGCATACATAGTAAATTTTTAAAGTGACTAGATAACGAAAACTCTTTCTTGACGGACGCTTTTCAAACTGACGTGCGAGATAAATTCAAATGATTTTCAAGTGTTTTTACATGACATTCTGAATGCTTATATGAAGTGAAGGGTAAGATGAGTCAATAGACGCTTCAAAAGCTTATCGGGCTCGTTGATGTCGGTATATACAATTGAGTAACGTGAGTCTCTGCGGCCAATATGCATAAAAATGTCATTTGTGTCACTATTGTCAGAATAGTGACACTTTTTTACCTGCAGCACGAGAAAAGTGCGTACGTAGCAATGGGACGTCCTTTTGCCGGGCCTAACTGGGTCCGGGTGACCCACACCCGTGCAAAAAGTGCATCACTATTTGAACAAAGACTCGTTCATTTCTATGAGTGTAACTAACACTCAACGTGAAGGACCAATTAAATTAAATACTATAGTTTCCTCTCAGTGGAGGGATAGAGAATAGGGTTTCTAACTATTAAAACGTAATAGATCGTTTTTTTTAATATTCATCAAAACACAATAGATCGAATAAGTCGCCAAGCTTATCAATTTTGTTATGGTACAAGTACACGTACCAGCTGCTGGGATATTGCCCTAGCGACGTAACACAAGCAGATCCTGCTGATGAATTACCGACACAAATATTTAGCTGTGAACTTTTAGAAACTTCAAAGCATTCCATCAAACCATTTCTATCGTTACTTACGATGCACTAGTGACGTCAAGCAACCAGAACCAATAAATACAGTACCATGATAAAACAATACCAGCAAA
The DNA here is from genome assembly GCF_000764305.2 of Hyalella azteca. Lineage (NCBI taxonomy): Eukaryota > Metazoa > Arthropoda > Malacostraca > Amphipoda > Hyalellidae > Hyalella > Hyalella azteca. The sequence continues at coordinate 110,748 of NW_025940453.1, forward strand.
CTTTGAGAATGTAAAAAAAAACTAATTTCACTGAAGAAAACGCGTTAATACATCGTTATTTGCGATAGAAACTGTGGTGGCTTGCATTCCATGATGAAAGGCCTGTAGTCTGGACTGAACATTTCCCTGGCTGGCCTGACCACAAAATGGAAAAGACGAAGTGCGGTGCATGTTGCGCCACCTTATACATTTTCATTTCCTGACATTCCATTGCGATTACATGTTCAGTTATAGCCAAAATACACATGCACAATGTATACTCAGATGTATTTCTCAACGGGCGAGATAATTCATATTGTTTTGCCTTTGCTCTAATGATTTTTTACATGAATGTATCTTCTTTATAAGCATGACAAAGTTCAACAAAAAATACACTACTTTTGCAGTGACTTGCATATTAATATTGCCTAGACAAACTCGGCACTTGAGAGTATAGGCATATAATATATCGGTATATTATTATGCCTCGGTATATTGTTATCAGACTCATTATTATGGTTTCGGTATATTAACATTAACTTATTTCTCACGCAGTCTATCTATTCCGTCTTGGACATTTCAACTGGCACACTAAACACACGTAGAACTCGGGAGGTACAAATAAAGGAATAATTTCTAATCGTTCAGTCTCAACGTTCACGTTTTTTATATCGACAAGCAAATAGAGAGAAGACGGAGGAGTTTTGTATTCAGTGCAGTCGTGGTAAAGAGCCGCTTAAACCGCGTGCTGCGTTCATAAAGCGTGTGGAAGAAATTCGAGACATACCAAAATCATTTAATAAGATTGGTTCATCAGAAACAAGGAGCGTGAGGCCTGAAATATCTTGCGCACTGGGGCTATCAAATCGTTTGAGAAAAATTGTATCAATGTAGTACAAACGTAGCCTATATGCACGCGAGCGACAGCAAGTTCCAGCCTTTGTATCTATGTACTTCTATATAGTGATGGCGGTGCCCTGATATGTAGTGTGCTTCTATATATAGTTGTAGCGATGCCCTGATATAGAGCGTATTTCTATATAGTGATAGCGACGCCCTGATTCCATTTAAAAACTACAAACTCAGATGGACAAAACAAAACGTTAAATAAACAGACCAATATGCCGTCTTAATATCATTCTGTTCTGCGAATGAATACATTCTAAAACTTAGTCAATTGTCATCTGACTTTTTGAGACTCATTTTAGCGGAGAACAGGAACTGGGCACTGGCCCACGTCGGGCGAGTTCCGGTAACGGAACAACTTACGGTACGTCGGGTGAGAGGGACGAGGTGCCGGGACACTTACGGCACGTCGGGTGATGAGGGACGAGGTGCCGGGACACTTATGATACGTCGGGTGTTGAGGGACGAGGTGCCAGGACACTTACGGCACGTCGGGTGTTGAGGGACGAGGTGCCAGGACACTTACGGCACGTCGGGTGTTGAGGGACGAGGTGCCAGGACACTTACGGCACGTCGGGTGTTGAGGGACGAAATGCCGGGCCAGCAGGCGGAGAAATTAGTGAAGCCTTGTCCAAATAGTGATGAATTTTGCCCTAGTGTGGGTCATCCTGACCCAGTTTGGTCCGTACCAGTGCTACGTCCAATTTATGTTCGTGCCGTGGGTGAGATAGTGTGTCACTGATTGCACGATATGAGCCATTAATTTGCCTGAGTGCTAGCGGGGTGAACGTTGCACTTCCTCGTCCCGGTAGCGGACAGGAACAAGAGAACTTCGGCCCTGAGCGAGACCCGAGACTAGGGTGGTGTAGAGCAGGTGGTATAGCGCAGGTGGTGTAGCGCAGGTGGTGTAGCGCAGGTGGTGTAGCGCAGGTGGTGTAGCGCAGGTGTGGTGTAGCGCAGGTGGTGTAGCGCAGGTGGTGTAGCGCAGGTGGTGTAGCGCAGGTGGTGTGGCGCACACTTTAGCGCTCAGCGTAACAAGCAATTAATGCACGTTTTGCACCAGTAAGGGGCATGCTGACTCAGTTTGGCTCAGCAAACGGGCGTACTAGTGGTACGTAGAGAAAGGGTGTCAATATTTGAATAATATATAATCCATTCATTCATTTTTTCGGTGTTCTCCACTAAGCAATAACCGTACGCTTCCAAACCCGTCAGCAAAAGTGTCGCCCAGTCTGCCATGCCCACCACAAACTGTGATAACTTTGAAGGGTATTGCAATAGCTCAATGAACACACTACATGTTCATGCAAAATGTTAACTGAGAATATTTCACGTTATGTTAGAGTCGAGTCACTGTGTTGTTCAGCGCAATGGTAAGCAGAAATTAAATTATTCTTCGTTAAAACGAAAACAACGTGGTGATTAAAATAACAAAGTTGTCATCACAAGTATAACTTAACCTCTCGCTACTGCAGCTGAATTTTATATCGCTACATGGATTTCCATCATTTATTACTAATATATTAAGCCCTCTAAACATACTTTGTTGCGATGGCAGAAAGCATATGCATTACCTTCCTGGACCAAGAGATTTGTTCTGCCGATTCAGCCGCGCACTTAAAGATTCCTCAGGAAGCGCACGCATGCATGGCGGCAGGAGACCTTCAGCCGCGACCTACGAACAACTTTTACCTGACGACGCACACTCCACTTGCGGGACTCTTATACACTCACAGGAATGAGTGGAACTTTATCCAAATAGCTGCGTGCATTTATCACACTCCACTTGCGGGACTCTTATACACTCACAGGAATGAGTGGGACTTTATCCAAATAACTGCGAATATTTATTTTGCTATTGTGTGGGCCATCAGGTCGTAGTTTGGGACGGTTAAAAGTCGTAGAAGTGCTACGTCAGCTCCCTGCTCGTGATGTTGGTACGAAAGAGTCAATATTTGGACAATTAACCTACTAATATTTATGAGTGTAGCCTGGTATAATATAACTTTAGGATGATTCACGATGATACACTCGAATGCTATATTTTTCAGCTGCTCGATCGGTTCATGCCACGCTCATTAGCTCGGTTCATACCACGCTTATTAGCTCGGTTCATGCCACGCTTATTAGCTCGGTTCATGCCACGCTTATTAGCTCGGTTCATGCCACGCTTACAAGGCGGATTCAAGCGACGCTCATGCCACTTCCTCTAACCTGAAGCCCCTATAAGGGCACAGTGGCATGAGTCACCACCTCCGCCTCGCATGCCCCGGCTTGTGGGTTCACTACACCGCACGTACAGTCCAGCACAAAGACGCGCGGCTTACGCTTACCTTCGTGACCTTTACAGCGTCTACAATACGTCACTAATTGACGCTCAGTTCGTTGTGGTTCTCTTACCACTACGTCACTAATTGACGCTCAGTTCGTTGTGGTTCTCTTACCACTACGTCACTAATTGACGCTCAGTTCGTTGTGGTTCTCTTACCACTACGTCACTAATTGACGCTCAGTTCGTTGTGGTTCTCTTACCAATACGTCACTAATTGACGCTCAGTTCGTTGTGGTTCTCTTACCAATACGTCACTAATTGACGCTCAGTTCGTTGTGGTTCTCTTACCAATACGTCACTTACGTTGTTGTATTCAACAACCTAAACCTGGTTAACCATAACCTGGTTAACCTTAACCTGGTTAACTTTGCTGTCACATAAGTCGGAAAATAAAAGCGGATAGATTAATAAGAAATATAAATAAATCTTCTAGGAAGTTAGTAATAATTGCATCTGTTGAAGGTGAATTTGTAGAACTTTGATCGAGAAGTCATCTAATACGTCAATAATTACGTTTCCATTCAAGTTTTTGGTGAATTTAGAATAAATTTCCCGCTTTAAAATAAAGCAAGCGACGTTGTAAAAATATTGACCGCGACCATCTAGTAGACCACGAAATATACAAGAATTTATTATTTTATCATGACAGCATTTGCTCGCTGAAAATAATTGTAACACATTTATTTAACTTTAGGCAAAAAGTCGAACTTCAAAATACGATAGATTTAAAAAATCTAAGAGAGAATCAAGTTGAAGGCTGCATTTAAAAATATACCTATACTATACCTCTATCAAGTTGAAGGCTGCATTTAGAAAAATATATTCTATACCTCTACCAAGTTGAAAGCTGCATTTAGAAAAATATATACTATACCTCTATCAAGTTGACAGCTGCATTTAGAAAAATATATACTATACCTCTATCAAGTCTCAATAAAATATATACTATACCTCTATCAAGTCTCAAAAAAATATATACTATACCTCTATCAAATCTCAATAAAATATATACTATACCTCTATCAAATCTCAATAAAATATATACTATACCTCAATCAAGTCTCTACCCAGCACATCGCACACAGCTTCGTGACTGTAGCATCGCGTTTATAAACACGCGAGTACTGGCGGCAGACGGGGCCGGGAGAGAAAGGTTCTCACGCTGCAGAGCATCATGTCAGTGCGAGCAAAAAAACATCACACAAAATTAAATTATACATGCGGCGTACTGACTGATGATAATACGGGACGAAATAATTCAACTCGGTAACTCTGTGCATATGAGAGTATCATTAATGCGTGACGTATTGAGTCTTTGTAACGACGTTGAGATGATATAAGGTCATAATGACAGCACACAAGATCACTTGCATCGCAATCAGTGCTTTAATCTCTCACTGATTGTGCATTGGCTTAATTAAGTGATCACGAACGATGCAATCGCAGCGGCAATCATATAGTACGACGAGCTACCAGTGAATATGCCACCGCTTGTTCAAAGAAGACCTCGCATATGGCGACAGACAACGCTTGCATGCCACTGCGTTGAGCGACAGACAACGCTTGCATGCCACTGCACGGAGTGGCAGACAACGCTTGCATGCCACTGCACGGAGTGGCAGACAACGCTTGCATGCCACTGCACGGAGTGGCAGACAACGCTTGCATGCCACTGCGTTGAGCGACAGACAACGCTTGCATGCCACTGCACGGAGTGGCAGACAACGCTTGCATGCCACTGCACGGAGTGGCAGACAACGCTTGCATGCCACTGCACGGAGTGGCAGACAACGCTTGCATGCCACTGCATTGAGTGGCAGACAACGCTTGCATGCCACTGCACGGAGTGGCAGACAACGCTTGCATGCCACTGCATTGAGTGGCAGACAACGCTTGTATGCCACTGCATTGAGTGGCAGACAACGCTTGCATGCCACTGCACTGAGTGGCAGACAACGCTTGCATGCCACTGCATCGAGTGGCAGACAACGCTTGCATGCCACTGCATGAGTGAATGGTATGTATGAATATGTATACCAGTATGTATGAATGAAATGTTGCATCCACATAATACCAGTATATGCAAACTGGATGTAATGTAAATGCTGAGAACTGACATACGTGGGCACAGCCAAATTCCTGTTATTAAACATTATGCACTCCAATCATATGAAAATTATCCTCGTTTTGGAAGGCTAGAATTTGCAGAAATAGCTTAAATATTCAAAACTTCATACGTCATCACCTGCTAAAAGAGATGTCCCGAGGGTTCCTACCATGAAACAAGAAGGAGTGGCTGAGGGAGCGCAAGATCCTGCAGCTAGCTAACCTCCTCAGGCATTTTTTTGCACTCGTCATTATGCAACAATTTTAATGGCAACAAGTGCCCGATGCCCAGCGCCTTGTGTCCAGTATCTACTGTATAGTTACCAGTATTCAGTATCTAGTGTCTACTGCATAGTGGCCAGTATCCAGTCATAGTGAATAGTGACCAGTATCCAGTAATTAGTTGGAGTGGCCAGTAAATCCACTGTGCAGCGTACAACGCAATGGAAGGAGAAATAAGGAAGTTCTAACGCGGTGTCGTCCCGTTTCTTCATTGCTGTGCACTGTATAAGGAACATGGACTATAGTTGCATCAACACAGCACCGTGTGCCTCAATAGAGAACTTTAGTTTAGCACAAGACTATATTCTTAAACGGGCACTTGGTATCTGGAAGACATTGACATAGACGTTACCTACTAAAAACTTATAAATAATAATGAGTGCCACGAAAATTAACTTCGATTTTCGAGAATCAACGTCGAGAAAGCATTATAGAATCTCTTAGTATTTGAGCTATTATAGGACAAATAATTGGTCAATATGGAGAAGACACAATATAAAGAAGACTTGCATCTTAAATAGGCGGTGTGAATCAATCATCTAGAGACAATATTTCGTTAGCCAATTGAACGACTGAAGATTCAATTCGGAGTTCTTGAAAGAGCGCGTGATCTTTGAACAAAACAAGTTTTCTTGGTCGCGTATCTCTGAACGAAACAGAACGGATGTTCTAAGTTCCGTACCTAGGAACAGAACGGGTGTTCTAAGTTCCGTACCTAGGAACAGAACGGGTGTTCTAAGTTCCGTACCTAGGAACAGAACGTGTGTTCTAAGTTCCGTACTTAGGAACACAACGTGTGTTCTAAGTTCCATACCTAGGAACAGAACGGGTGCTCTAAGTTCCGTACCTAGGAACAGAACGGGTGTTCTAAGTTCCGGACCTAGGAACAGAACGGGTGTTCTAAGTTCCGGACCTAGGAACAGAACGGGTGTTCTAAGTTCCGTACCTAGTAACAGAACGGTGTTCTAAGTTCCGTACCTAGGAACAGAACGGTGTTCTAAGTTCAGTACCTAGGAACAGAACGGTGTTCTAAGTTCCGTACTTAGGAACAGAACGTGTTCTAAGTTCCGTACCTAGGAACAGAACGGTGTTCTAAGTTCCGTACCTAGGAACAGAACGGTGTTCTAAGTTCCGTAACTAGGAACAGAACGGTGTTCTAAGTTCAGTACCTAGGAACAGAACGGGTGTTCTAAGTTCCGTACCTTGGAACAGAACGTGTTTTCTGGCGACACTTGGCACGTATCAGCGGATGACGTCAGCGCCACTCCAGGAATGAACCCGCCAGCTCTGGCGCGCAGGAACAAAGAGCGATAGCGTGTGTATAGAGTGTACAATGTACAGTTTAATCGATTGTTGAGTGTACAGTAGAATATAGAGTGTACAATACACTTGGCGCGGCAATACAGGCACAGTATTACAGCCAGGGCCACTGCCACCCCAGTTAGTAGCTGTGAATATATTGAACAAAAGTGGATTTACTAAGACCTGCATGAAATGCATCACGAACCTACTCAATATCTTATATAAGGTGTACTGGATTAAAATAACACAAATTTACAATGATTTTAACGGGTTTTATCTTTTCTGTTATAGCTAAGAATAACTGGATTGATTTGCATCAATATTAAAGCCCACTTCCTGCCTATGCCATATATGCATACTAACTCCTGTACTTCCTACAATACTAGATGCGCCTACTTCCTGCAGTACTAGATGCGGCTATAACTGCCTGCCTTATTAGTGTATTTTACTAGGTACGCCTACATCCCGTCTACAATATTAGGTATGCCTACTTCCTGCAGCGTCTAGGCAAAGGAGTGCCTAGAATATTGCAATCGTGCCTAAACAACGCAGAGCAGGAGCCTGGAGCTTCCAGGGCAGGTGGCTGTTGAGGCCAATTAAGATAACCAAGCCTCGGCAGGATGGCAGGATATGAAGGATTTGTTATAATTTTTATCGATATTTTCGATGTTTTCAATGTAATATTTAGTAATATCGTAAGCAGCCCTTCAAAAATAGCTCTAACCAGCAGCGGCAGGCTTATTGCACGAGGAAAGTTTATGGTAACAACTTAGCAGGTTGCCGCGCATAGTGGCAGGTTAGCAGGTTACCGCGCATGGTAGCAGGTTGCCGCACATGGTAGCAGGTTAGCAGGTTGCCGCGCATAGTGGCAGGTTAGCAGGTTGCCGCGCATGGTAGCAGGTTAGCAGGTTGCTGCGCATGGTAGCAGGTCAGCAGGTTGCCGCGCATGGTAGCAGGTTAGCAGGTTGCTGCGCATGGTAGCAGGTCAGCAGTTTGCCGCGCATGGTAGCAGGTGAGCAGGTTGCCGCGCATGGTAGCAGGTTGCCGCGCATGGGAGCAGGTTAGCAGGTTGCCGCGCATGGGAGCAGGTTAGCAGGTTGCCGCGCATGGTAGCAGGTAGTCGAGGTGCAGGTATGTGGGAGTGGTGGCCACCGCAAGCTATAGGCCAGTTGCCAGCCACCGACGCGCCCGCGGCAGTCGTTCACAGCAAAGGCAGCGCCGGACACGCGACATTAAAAGATATTAAATTAAATTATATTAATATTATATTATATTAATAAATATAATATAATATTAAATTATGCTATATAATATTAATAAATGTAATATATTATCAAATTATATTAAATTACGCGATATTGCCTAGTGTATTATGCCTTAATGTGTTGTCTGGGTGCATATACCATGATTGAATCATGAACAATAATTAAATTGTCGAATCATTTTTATCATTGTTTATTTTATACAAGAACAATCGAGTACGAAGAGAACAGATTTTTTTGTAGCAATTTTCTTGTTTGTTTCTTTCAACAAGTCGAAAAATGTTCTGTCATACTATACTATTAAATTTATTATATTAGTATAGTAAAGCATTCCTCACAAGCATGCAATCGATATTTTAAACGTAAGCTTTTACACAATTTAATTTCTTTCTATTTCAGAATTGAAGAATCTCCCGGCATTACATTATGGATGATGCAATAGTGGAGCATGGACAACTACAAGAATCCTACTTGAGAAGAAATAACAGCGAAAAACATCGTTTTGCAAATTACACATCATCAAAAACTACATTATCATCATCAGTCGCAACTACGAAGCAGCAACATAGAAGCTTAACTTCATCACTGCACAATTCCTCCAGAACCATGAGACTCACCAAAGCTGGGTCATGGTTGTGGTTGGTACTGTTAAGTGTGTCAGTGTATGTGGTGGGGGCGGAGGACAACCGTCCATGGGTGAGACCGGCGCCCGTGGGGGCGACGCCCACGCCGGCCCCCGAACTGAACTTCAGCGCACAACCCGCTAACACCAGCGTCGTGGAGGGCAGCATTGCCATCATGAAGTGCAAGGTCATTGCAACTTTTCGCTAAATTTTGAAATATAATAGGTTATCCCATTAATTTTATATATATCAGGATGTTCATTAATTTTGACCCCCGCTACATTAAGTAAGCATGTTCATTAATTTCATATATATCATTTTTATACAGGGTGTTTCAGAATTAAGTAACCCTTTTAATTTGTTAATAAATAAAAAACACTAAGAACGTTATGAAGTTGAAACTTGTTTTATTTAAAAGAAGAACATTTTCATGGTAATAGTGTATCATAGTTACGTCATTATCCTGTATAGCTTGCTAAAAAATGTTCTTCTTTTAAATAAAACAAGTTTCAACTTCATAACGTTCTTAGTTTTTTATTTATTAACAAATTAAAAGGGTTACTTAATTTTGAAACACCCTGTATATATCATGACATTAATATAATAATAATCCACGCCAGCGTCGTAGAGGGCAACATTGCCATCATGAAGTGCAAGGTCATTGCAACTTTTTGCTGAATTTTGAACTTTTTCTAACGTTTGCAACTTTTTCTTACACGCAATACGGAGTTTTATTTACTTAAATGTTGATAGCTGGTACAATATTGGGCCATTACTGGTATAGTGAAATTAAAGACTTTGCTGCTGGTATAGAAAGTGGTATTGCTAGAAGTGGTTTTGTCGGTATAGCTGGTATAATAATACGGTTGATCTGGTTGCATGCGGTGAAACCACTTCACCACTGTAGCTGGGATAGAAAGTGGTACCTATTGCTAGTAGTGGTATTGCTATATTGGTATATAATACGGTTGACCTGGTTGCAGGCGGTGAGACCAGTTCACCACTGTAGCTGGTACTACATAGAGACCAACCGCAGCTTCTACGACGAGGGGGCCGAGCCTAAACTTGTCAAGCAGTTCACGCCGTCCAAAGACAACGATTGTTCCATCAGGTTCACCAAGGTTAGTGGATGTTGTTTCACTTATATCTCAGAGTCATGTTTGTATCATCCGGCCTCCCAAAATGTCTTTTCTGTGATGATAGAAAGATGTTCAAGTCTCATTTCATGTTGCAACTACGAAGAATCGTGTTCTGTTGGTAGTAAGTTACAAATTATTCAGTCCGGAAAAGATAACAGAAGTATTTCGAACGGAAAATTCTCGATGTCCGACAAAAAGAAAAAAATTATGAAGGATAAGTGCATTTCATATATTTTCTGCAACTTTCGATTATGGATCCACGTTACTGTGGCGAAACTACCCTGGAGTTTGAGCCTTTAGAAGCTCAGTTCATTTCTCGGTGTCTCATGTGGGCGTCGAAAGTGGTACATCAGCATGGCCGTAGGCAGAGCCAAACCAAACTTCAGAATAATGTTGATTGGGGATCTTAAGGACTTAAGATCACAACCATTACATAATTATTTCAAATCATAACTGATCTCAGAGGGGATCTATGGCTTCAAGATCTCAAAATCATAACTGCGCTCTATTATAATCCATGATACGCATTGAATGGCGACATTAAATTGAAAAAGTGCGCAAGGTGCAATTGAATGGTGACATTAATTGAATGGTGGCGACATTAAATTGAAAAAGTGCGCAAGGTGCAAGAGGGACACTCATGGCCCTCCTGCCATGACACTAATGATCACCACGACTTATGACCCATGACCATGACTCTAATATAACTCATGACCTTTACACTAATGATCACTATGACTCATGACCTCTACACTAATGATCACTATGACTCATGACCCTAACTCATGACCTGCTGCAGGTGCGCAAGGTGCAGGAAGGGCAGTGGCTGTGTCAGACCAGGCGGTACATGGGCACCACGCTGTACAACACGCGGCCTGCCTACCTGCAGGTCATAACAGGTATGGCCTTCCTGTTATCACCCGCCCAATATCATAGCGAAGTATAAATTACTGCAGTATAGTAGATACTCGTGCAGATAATTGGGTCATTTTGTCAAAATAATGACACACTTTCTGCCCGTAGCTGTGATATGCCATTTTGCTGGGCAAAAAAGTGTCAGGATAACCCACAAGAGCGCAAGAAGTCGCTCGGTGTTTCTGATTGATGCATAGTATTTTTTAAATATATTTATACATTATTTGTATTTAATTATCAGGATGACCCACATAAGCGCAAGTGTCTCCGTGTTTCTGTTTGATGCATGGTATTTTTTGATTGTATTTATTTATTATTTGTATTTAATTATCAGGATGACCCACATAAGCGCAAGTGTCTCCGTGTTTCTGTTTGATGCATGGTATTTTTTGATTGTATTTATTTATTATTTGTATTTAATTATCAGGATGACCCACATAAGCGCAAGTGTCTCCGTGTTTCTGTTTGATGCATGGTATTTTTTGATTGTATTTATTTATTATTTGTATTTAATTATCAGGATGACCCACATAAGCGCAAGTGTCTCCGTGTTTCTGTTTGATGCATGGTATTTTTTGATTGTATTTATTTATTATTTGTATTTAATTATCAGGATGACCCACATAAGCGCAAGTGTCTCCGTGTTTCTGTTTGATGCATGGTATTTTTTGATTGTATTTATTTATTATTTGTATTTAATTATCCACGTGGTATTTGGCCACACCAGACACTGACGAGCGGGACTACGAGGAGCGCTCAGGCGGCAGCGGCGATTCCCTCACGCCCATGTCGTCAGGAGACGATGACGCGATAACAACCCGTGACCCTACGGCCCCTACCGCCATCCCTGCACTGGGGCCTCCACCGTCATCGGGGCCTTTACCTTTCCCTCCTCACGGACCCTTGAACCCCAAGGTTCCCCCTGCTCTCCCAGGTCCCGACCCCACACAAGAACTTCCCCCTTCAGAAGACAGCGATGACGACGCTAAGCATGAGCCTGAAGTCAAGGTAATGCTTAGCTCCCTACACTACTAATTTATTTTATACTAAATTTTTTAGTCCTCCCTCCACTTCTCATTGAGCTGTTTAAAGTTGTCTTCTTCCAGGCTATTTTTAGACTTAAGATTCCAGATTTTATGATTAAACCCAGTTCGGCCCTGCAGAAGGGCGCATCATTGCTATCTGCTCGTGCTGAGGGTAAGGATAGGATCATGCTGAGGGTAAGGGTAAGGAAATGGGAGGCCGGATGATACAAACATTACTCTGAGATATAAGTGGGAATTTGTTTGAGTGTATTTGTTTGTTTTAACACGCGTTAACGCTGGGCAGCACGCGCCGCGCTTCAACTACTCCGCTGACGACCACATCCTCAACACGAGGACGGGGGCTACGGCGACGCTGCCTTGCCACGTCAACGTACACGTCACGTCCTGCGCCTGGGTCATGCCCAACAGCGCCCTGTTCGTCTGGAACGAAGGTATGGTCATGCCCAACAGCGCCCTGTTTGTCTGGAACGAAGGTAGGGTCATGCCCAACAGCGCCCTGTTCGTCTGGAACGAAGGTAGGGTCATGCCCAACAGNAGGTGAGGGATGCTGGAGGTGAGGGATGCTGGAGGTGAGGGATGCTGGAGGTGAGGGATGCTGGAGGTGAGGGATGCTGGAGGTGAGGGATGCTGGAGGTGAGGGATGCTGGAGGTGAGGGATGCTGGAGGTGAGGGATGCTGGAGGTGAGGGATGCTGGAGGTGAGGGATGCTGGAGGTGAGGGATGCTGGAGGTGAGGGATGCTGGAGGTGAGGGATGCTGGAGGTGAGGGATGCTGGAGGTGAGGGATGCTGGAGGTGAGGGATGCTGGAGGTGAGGGATGCTGGAGGTGAGGGATGCTGGAGGTGAGGGATGCTGGAGGTGAGGGATGCTGGAGGTGAGGGATGCTGGAGGTGAGGGATGCTGGAGGTGAGGGATGCTGGAGGTGAGGGATGCTGGAGGTGATGGATGCTGGAGGTGATGGATGCTGGAGGTGAGGGATGCTGGAGGTGAGGGATGCTGGAGGTGAGGGAAGTGAATATCATTATATTCATCCATCTTCAGTCCTCAATGATGGCCTTAGAACCTCTCATATTTCGGGCACTTATGGAAGTCCGCATCATTAGACTTGGCCGACTGTTGGCAAGCCATGAACCTAATAGCGGAGAGCTTTATGAATATAATGGGCACACCCAATAGATGTTTGAGCTTAAACTGATGGCATGGTATTTAAGCAATCAAAGGTCAAGTACTTTAAATCTAGTCCAATGGTCTTTGACCTACCATTAACATAAATTGCGGATTAAACGTCATTAATAACTCTGGTCCAATGGTCTATAACTGACCATTACTTTTAATCGCCAGCCAAACGTCAGGTAATGGAACTCCGGTCTACCTCCAGTACCTACATTTAATCTGGACTATTCCCGTTCGGTACTTTGAATTTATTTGGGCCACTTAAGGGACGAACTTCAAATAAATTTGGTTCACTTTAGGCAGGTACTTTAAATAAATTTGGTACACTTCAGTCAGGTAATTTAAATAAATTTGGTCTACTTCAGTCAGGTATTTTAACTCTGGTCCACCTCCATCAGGTGCGTGGTGGGGGTACGAGCGATCCAGAGGTCCCCTCCGGTGCACCGAGCGTTCGCTGCAGCAGAGCCTTCAGCTCAGGTCGACTTCCAGGGACCTCTCATCCACCTGCATCTGCTCGACTACCATCACGGCTCACATCTTGATGGTGAAATTAACTAAATGCCTGATAACATTTAGCTCGGCATATTAGATATATCTACATTCGCGTTTTGCGGTGAATTTTTCATCCCCCGGCTTGTCCGAAATAGGTTGTTCAATATCCAAGTTCTCATGCATGTTATTCTTTGGCCGTGATTGGAAATCGAATAGAACTTGATTGCTCATCGAAAAATATTGATACAATGAACAACAATTGAAGCATAATATAATTGATTAACCGAGCTCAACGTTTTTGAACGCATTACTAAGGTATCGCTGCGTGTATAGCTGACGTGATGTTCCCCCTACAGACAAGCCCACGCCGCGGCCGGGTGTGAACACCACTCTGATCGTGCTGCTCATGGTAGGCTTACTCCTGTTCGCTATAGGCTCCATCGTCATCTACTGCTGCTACAAGCGCGTGCAGTCCAAACGTGAGAACTGTTCAAAGAACATCCAGTCTTCGACCAGGAACAGCGACTCAGAGTACCAGCAACAATGGTTCCAAGGACGCAATCTCAAAATTGCTGATCCCAACTACACGGACGATTTCAAGCTGAGGAACGCGACGGCCGCAGCTGTTGGCGCCAACAAGATAGCAAATGTTGACGCTATGAACTTGAAGAACGCAAAGGCTGTCAATTACAGCGATATCGATCACTACAATCAGTATCTGAACATGCGACAGTCAGACTTAGCCAGTGCCAGGTCCTCAGCTTCCTCCAACACTACGCTCTCGACAATGGTACCAGATCCTTACGTGCAGGATAAGTCTTTGAGTTTCATCAGTTCGCCGAAGAATCCGGTTCACAACATGGCAGGAAATATGATCCAAAATCCAAGTTTTGCAGGAATGAATCCTGGAAATATCGAAGGGCAGAACGTTCCTTTTTATGAGTTGCATCGGCAGCTGCAGCGACCGGTGTCGCTCTACAGCACGAGTCACGTTTACGAAGAAATCGAAGACAAGTTGCCGCAACATAAGAAAGGAATGCCACACATAATTGGTCACGATGGTAACGTCGTGATCTTGCAAGCGCAGCCCAACGGGCAGATCGCCACGACGCCCGTGTACACGAACGTCGTGGAGGACCACGACGGCTACCTCATACCCAGCAAGTCGGCCAAGATAGTCAACAGAACCACCGAAGAAGACCCCATGCGATATCTGCCTATGAAAGGCACAGATCACGATTCAAGATCATCATTGGAAGGCAACACACAGAGGCAACACAATATATCAACAAACTTGAATAATCTCTCGTTAAATCAAAACCCAAGTGCACAGCACCAAATCTCGAACGACCAACATGGACACTACAACAAGCACCAATGGCGTAAATCCAGCGACAGTGATCTTTCCAATGACAACAATTACTCTCCGGAGCAGAAACAATCACCACCGCAGAACCCAAACTTAGACGAACCCGCTTCGTCGAAGAGAACCCCTCACAAATCAACCCCTACGACCCCGACAGGCAAGCGTCAGCGGATGCCCCTGCCTGCGACCCCTACAGAGAAACGAGGGCGGCTGGGGTCAGATGCCAAGCCCCCCAAAAGTTCCCTGAACGCAATATCTTCGTCAGTTCACCAAAGAACAACATCGTTGCCTGATACTACGACTGAAGGTAACACTAAGGCACGGCACAGCATGGCCCCGTCCTTCGTACCAGCACCCGAGAACTACGATGTACCAAGAACCCTTGATGCTGTAGCGAGGTCTGTTAACGGATCAGAAATATCACTTGATGATATCGACGGAACCATCGTCTGAGAGACACGTATTCAATTAGATTATGCAATTTATAAGTGTAAATGAGTTAGTCCCTTGCTCGTAGAACGAGTACGAAGGAATTAATTATATTGATGATGACCTCACAGTAGGATAAAGCCATTATTTGCTTCTATTAATATTATATTTATGGCACAGAAAGATTGTACGCCGCACCCACGAAATAACTCGTAACTTATTTTCGTGATTAGAAATATTCTATTTATTTGCACAAAATTTCCGTAGAACTGATTGACAGGAACAAATTGTATTGTATAACAGATTTGAGGTCAATATAAAATGTACAGCGCAGAACAAATAAAACATTCCGCTTTGGAGTACAATAAAACATTCATCAAACGTCGTGAACGTTAATAACTGGGCTTATTTATGTTTGACATGGAAGCGCAGTTCGGAATACCAACAAACCAAAATACAAATTCGAATATTCAAAACCAGCTTCAGGCACGCAGAATAAAGGATAATGCGGAAAATGCAGAAAACGTCACGGCAATGCAATGATAAAATCATGCAAAGATTTTTCAACCATTACATGCAAATCGAAGTAATGTCATGAAAAAAATTCTACCGGTGCTGGTGATAATAGAAACCGGGCAATTACGAATAAAGGGATATTTATTACGAATACCAGGGTTGATTATTAAGTATTTGATATTCTTTGGTGGCCAAAATGAAAACAGTGTCGCAAACAGTGACTTGGACCATATATACTCTTGCTGAGTTTTCCAGTCCAGTATCATATAACGTTTAGCAAGTAATATTGATGAAATGCCTTGATATCTGAGACATTCATATAATATTATTAATGTATATTAATTTATGTATATAAGTAATTTGTAAATACGTCAGAGATGAAGGCATGTGAAAATTGTATAAGAAGCAAAAAATATTGAAGAGCGTATCAATAGCTTGCAACCGTCCACATACACACGGCTGAGCTGTGAACAGATAATGTGCTTATATTATCTATGGCAACCCTTAATTACTATTAATGTATTCAATTACTATTAATGTATTACTACATTAATAGTAGTAATACATTACTACCTTAATTACTGAAAATGTATTCCTTCACTTCAATTCTAATTAAGGCATTTGATGTTGACAGCATGCCGAAGTGCAAGTAGAACAGGAGCATCGAAAAAGACTTTAGCCCGTAGCTAAATATGAAAAAAAGGGACCTCAATATAAAAAAATAAAGGGACCTCAATAAATTCCCAGATATATAATAATACTGTTAAGGAATATACTGGCCAAAACGCCTCCTGTTTCGCTGAACAACTCACTCGTGATCTTAGTATTTGTGCAATTTAACTAAAATATTATAATAAATGAAGAAAATTGCTTGTGACTACTTTTATTCAAAGACAGAGACTCCTTCTGAATGGTAACGTAGCGGCCTCAGTACACGTAGCGGCCTAAGTAAACTTAGAGGCCTAAGTACAGGTAGCGGCCTAAGCACACGTAACGGCCATAGCACACGTAACGGCCATAGCACACGTAACGGCCATAGCACACGTAACGGCCTAAGTACACGTAACGATCGAAGCACACGTAGCCGCCTAAGTGCACATAGCAGCCTAATTGTGCACGTAGCGATCCAAGTACGCGTAGCAGCCTAAGCACACGTAGCGGCCTAGGCCCAATGTTCCAACAAAACACTAAGAAATAAGCGCGCGGGATGCTAGTGACTCACAACGCAATCGCAATTCATGATAGATAAGAAATTCAGTGTATTTGGAGGAAAAGCTCCCGACAGGCCGTAGTACTCGATAAAAGTTTTTAAATGGAGACTGCAATGGACCAAAGTAGCCGTCCCGTCACCAACAAGACGCTCGATTCATCTTCATGTATGACTCGTCAGGTTACAGAAGGTGGTTTACGATTATTATCATGTCGTTAATTTCTTCATAATGTTATGTCCCTAACATAGAACATGACTGACTCACCTTTGCCGGACACGAGTGGGTCTACGCCGATTGACTCACCTTTGCCGGACACAAGTGGGTCAAGGCCGATTGACTCACCTTTGCCGGACGCAAGTAGGTCTACGCCGATTGACTCACCTTTGCCGGACGCAAGTAGGTCTACGCCGATTGACTCACCTTTGCCGGACGCAAGTGGGTCAACACCGATGCTGGCGCACATCTCTTGGAACTGACGCCGGAACTGCGGGTTCTTCCTAATTTCATTCTTGTGCTTAGCGGCGTAGTCCTCCAAGTTGCTTCGGAACTTCTCCATTTGCTGTACCATCTGTCGCAATCATTCATCATTAGTTCAAGTTAAGCTGAAGTTGAACAGTTTGAATGGTTACCTCTTTGCTGCATCATCCGCGACAATCGTGTTAAACCATCCAAAGGGTTCACACTTTGCTGTACCATCTGCCATAATAATTTATCCAGAGTTGAAGTTGAAAAATAGGTTTAACCATCCAAATGGTACCTACTTTTGTACAACACAGCAGAAATAACACACTTTATTGTTCATAAGTGACAAGCATCAGAGACAATTACAAAAACTCCATTGAAGCTCCGTGTTCTTATGCAATTCCTTCTAATTGTAGGATACCAATGAGTTGTAGGATACCAAGGAATTGTAGGATACCAAGGAATTGTAGGATACCAAGGAATTGTAGGATACCAAGGAATTCTAGGATACCAAGGAATTGTAGGATACCAAGGAATTGTAGGATACCAAGGAATTGTAGGATACCAAGGAGCTGTAGGATACCAAGGAATTGTAGGATACCAATTAATTATAGGCTACCAAGGAGCTGTAGGATACCAAGGAGCTGTAGGATACCAAGGAATTGTAGGATACCATATGGCAGCATCCTGTACTTTAATATGGCAGTATTCTGTATCTGTCTCTTATACACATCTAGATGTGTATAAGAGACAGGCCCAACAGCGCCCTGTTCGTCTGGAACGAAGGTATGGTCATGCCCAACAGCGCCCTGTTCGTCTGGAACGAAGGTAGGGTCATGCCCAACAGCGCCCTGTTCGTCTGGAACGAAGGTAGGGTCATGCCCAACAGCGCCCTGTTCGTCTGGAACGAAGGTA
>NW_025940453.1:129991-187370 GCF_000764305.2 Hyalella azteca
GACCATTGATGGGGTGACTTGGCCATTGATGGGGTGACTTGGCCATTGATGGGGTGACTTGGCCATTGATGGGGTGACTTGGCCATTGATGGGGTGACTTGGCCATTGATGGGGTGATTTGGGAAATTATGATATTTACAAAAAAAAACCCTACACTCAAAAAGTTTTTGCCTAAGAAAAATTGTGTTGATGACTCTTGAAGTACCTTCCAGGCAATAACCAACAAATGCAATAAAGAGATATATTTTACACATTTACTTTGTGGTTATTTGTATCATAAAAAGGCAAGCATTATGAATGGTCCCAGTCCCCCTATTTTATGGTATATATGTGCAATATGATGAATATATAACTTAGGTAAAAATTTAAAATATAACTTTGTCTCAGGTACAGTATGTTATGAAGACTAAGTGCTACAGGTTTGGACATCATTATGTTAGGGCTACCTGAGGGCATCTCTGATATTACACCTTAAAGTATTTTTGTTATGCTGGAATTGGTATACAAAATATAGGTTCTCAAATTTACAGTGATTTGAAGTCTTAGGTCTTGGACCTTTATATATAATTAAATAAAAACAAATTAAAGTACAATTAAATTTGAAATTCGGTGGTTCAGTCGCTTTAGAACTGTCAAAAGGCTTGCACAAGAAATGTAGTAAACTCATAGTGGCAGTCAGGTTGGCTACTGGCATGCCATAAGTCAAAATCATAATTCATCAAGAATTCAATTTTAACTAAATTTGAGAAAGATTATTTCATGTCATATTTAGGGGTAAATCTGAAAATTTTACATATCATCCCATATGTATTTTCCCATAAGTATTTTCCACACTTGCATGGCTTGGCAAATGTGTTTATCTCTGAAATTTCTTAACATGGCTTGGAACATGTATTCATTGCTTAAAAATTAACCTAATGTATACTGTTAACTTCTTAACCTATGAAAATTGGATAAACTCAAGGTCCAAGTTCCAGTTGAAGGTTAGAATAATTTTTCATAAACAATTTATTGAAACATTCATTAGTTGTCAACACCTAACAATTTTAAGAAAAATTTGGCTAAATACCTAGTCCACAGGATTGAAATAATGAATAATTTTTTACTAAAATCATGAGGCTCCTAAAGCATGTATTTTGAGTGAAATTGAACTTTTTTTATAATGAAATACTGTAAACATGACATAGGTATATATTTTTTATTGAATCTGAAATATTGCCATTTGTTTTAACTTATCTAGCAATAAGTTTGCAACATTAAGTGAGAATTTTTATTGAAGGTTGGCAAACTTAAATGCTGTTGAAACTTTGGTGGCACTGACATCCAAGATTTGGAGCAATTAAAATGAAAGATGAACCATGAAGAGTTATCTAGTCAATGGCTATTTATTCACTTTCTTTGCATATTCTAAGATATTAACTAATATCTGAGACCAGGGGAAGATTAGCAGATATGTCTGGCAGGGTGCAGAGAGTGATCTAAAGATATCTGGCAGGATGGAATTCTAAAAATAATGGTTCATATATTAGTTTTGATCAACCACAACCAACTTCTCAATCTAACAACGTTATTTGAGGCAAAAAAATGAACTTCTCAATGGCTTAAAACACATATGGGTATGTTACATTTCTGTGAAGTAGGTAATCGCTTGAAAATTGCATGAATGCAGCTTGCACTCAACAATTAAATTTAGACTTATGAACTAAACTTCATTAAGTAATTACAACTCACGCTACCAAGCAATGTTTTTCATGATGCACACTAAACACACAATTCAGGGAAGCAGGGCTACATATCATGACAAAAGCCTGTGTGCAACTAATATAGCTTCATTTCTGGTGCATACCTTAATCTACTAGAATGATCATGGTTGACAGTATCTGACTATCATTTGTATAGGTATTCAGTGCAAGATAATGATTAAGGGGAGTGCCTTGCCTCTAATTTTTCCCCGTTGCTTACAGATGGATCACTTTGAAACATGGTACACCATTGTAAAACTGAAAAATTGACAGCTTTTATTCAAGTACATTTTTTGAAAAAATGAAAGAAAATGTGAAATTCTTAGAAAATGACAAGAAAAAGGGGGTACTGTAGAAATCTATCTCCTCCTACGATTTTCAAGCTACAACATTGAAACACACATCATTAGATGCATAAAAACCATATTCTATTTATCTTTGCATTTTTTGAAATTCAAATTTTTGTGGATGGGGGAGCATTTTTTGCAAAATGTTCAAAATTTTTTCAATTTTCCTCAATTTCCCCGAGCCCTCTCTTTTCAAATATTTTCAAAACTATAGGAAAATTGGGAAGAATGCCAAGATAAATTGATAGATATTTTCATTGAGAATCAAATGGTACCTATATGTCTCATCACCGTAGGTTTGGATAGGTTTGGGATATAGGATAAGTTTGCCATGAGAATCAGTACCGTAACCTTTTCAGGAAAGCGCGACAAAGTCCCGCGCCCATTGGAATAGCTACTCAATGTAGCAAGGATACAAAACTAAATTTTACTGGAGCTTGATTCCAGTCAAAGTTGGTGGGAGCAACTGCACGCACACCACACCATACAACGTCAGGCGGGTAACTGAGCTGCAGCTCAAGAAGACACTTTATATATAGTGCTTGGCAGCTAATTTCCCCCTATCTTATTTGCTAAAGAATTCCCCCACCCTTGCGGGATCTGTCGTGAACGCATAAATCAATGTACGGAGATGATTTTGTACCATTGAATGCATCATAAAAGCTGCTTTAAGATGAGTATAAGAACTGGAGAATGTCATAATTGGCCGCTTTATATCAGACAATCCCGTTTATGGTGCCTGGCCGTGTAATTTCCGCCTTAACTTTACTGAAGCGGCCCAGACACTTCCCCCCTTACAGGATCTGTTGCAAATGCATAAATCAACGTACAGAGATGGTTCTGGTACCATTGGTCATTGGATAGGTCAGAATGTCAGCTTTAAGATGAGAATAAAAACCGGAGAAGCCAAAATCCAAAAATTTTGGCCAGATTATAAGTCAACCCTTAAGCATGTTATTTATGATAGAGGTTTGAAATATTTTTGGAAGCCTAAAATTTAAATGATTTAATGTGTTACTTTGACTTGGTTGATTTCAAAAGAAATATTTTAATGCACTTCCATGAAACGCTTTTAAAATAAATTGAATGATGTTCATTTATATCTATAAAAGGGATTAAACAATTATAAATTGATTTATTATCCTTTAATAGGAATCTCTGCATTGAAACTTTGGGATGATTGTTATCTATGTAAATTTATCATTAATTATGTAGCCTATGAAATGATGGTCACTTGGAAGTTGGTCAGATCATTCACAATTCAGATGAATAAATGAGACGATTGGTATTTTGGTAATTGGCATTTGTCAGAGGCCCGAAATTCCGAATGATAACATAGCAGCATTTCTGAATCAACATCTATTTTGTAGATATTTGTTAACAAAAAATTGTTTCGTCACTCAACACTGTTGTAACAGTTGAATCGGAGATTAACCATTTGTTTTGGAAGCAGGCTCTGAGCCTCTGACTCTGACCATGCCATGGCATGTTACAAGTGGCAAGTGCAGTATCCTTCGCGGCCATAAATCCGTTGGCGACTTGGCGTGAAGAGGGACTGCCCCCTTACTGACTGGTTGGTGTTAAACTTAAAGGCTAACACGTTCCAATCATTCATAGTTTAAAGTGGGCGAGGACACAAGTGACAGAGGAGCAAATGGCTAGGTAAATGGAGCAGCGCGCAACCCTCACACCACGCTCGGGGACATTTACTTACTACACTGCCAGTCAACTCGGTCAGCTGTTTAGCAATGTAAACAGAGTAACCCTGCCCTTTCCCCCAATGAGCTCAAGTCCCCCACTCCCGTTGCCTAATGCCTGCTGAGGGTAATTGAAACCACATTTCTTGTTTAAATTCAATTTAAAAAAACAATCTTTAACACAATTAATTACCCAAGAAAAAGGATTATCTGATAAAAATTATAATCTACATGACAGATGATTGGTATAACGCAATCAATGTGTAATAGAATAGCATAAAATAGAAGTGTCGGCATTGAAGAAATAGGCCCATGGATAATGATAGAGTGAATTGTCATTTAATTGACACAACTTAAAATTTTTTATTGATTTTGACTGATAAATGTCACGAAACATGTAAGGAAAATGAAGATATAGAAACCGTTCGGTATTGAACTAAACTTGAAACTTAAGAGTCATCGTGAATAGATGCTATAATCGTACATCAAAATTTTCAACGTTTTTTAGCAGCGTACGCGGAACCGTCCAGTGTAGTTCTCGGCCACCATTGCTGGTATATTCATCTTCCCTTCTTTTGTTGGTCTACAACGGTTCGCCCCTACTTATTACAATTGCTGGACCGGGTAGCCCCAATCTTGCTTAATACAGTTGCTGGACCGGGTATCCCCAATCTTGCTTTATCATGTCGGAAGCTTTCTCAGCAACCATGTACGTAGAAGCCATAGTGTTCGCTGAGACCACGTGAGGCATCACTGACGCGTCGACAACCCGCAAGCCAGACACCCCACGAACTCTGGGGGACGAATATATGATAGATTTAAGTAAGCGCATGCCAGAGGCCAGCTATGCCAAACTTCACACTTAGTTCATATTTCTTTCCGTGCGTAAGAACGCTAGAGAGCATAACAGCCAATGAAGTCAAGTGTTCAACGTCATAGCGCTATTTGTCCAAAGTCACGAAATAAGCTTGCTAAAGGTAAGCATGGCCATACTACATCTGGCCAAACCTCTTTCGGCCTAACCTCTTCAGGCCTAACCTACACAAGCTGCAAAATGTCACCACCCAACCTGAGCGGACCTAACCAAACCTAATGGGCTGCAGGAAGTTAGTGAGGCGGACCAAGTGTGCTGGAAGAGCCAGTCATTGGTTGCAAGAAGGTTGTGAGCCAGGACAGCGTGAATAGGTTAGGCCAGACGATGTTAGGCCGGAGTAGGTACAGCCGGATGAGGAACTGCCTGCTTATGAGCGAGCATGCTAAGCATTGGTTGAAGACCTACGGCGCTATTGTCTTTCGGCAGTGTATCGCTTGTCTGGATTACGGAGTTCGAGCGTAGTCTACAGCTTCTAGTTCTGAGGCTGAGTAAAGTTAATGCATGGTGAAGCTGGGCGTTGGCTCCAGGGCTTATTTAAGAGTAGAATTTGTGGCCTACGGCTGCGCCATCGATTTAAGTGAGGCAATTAAATGGACAGGGTTAACTGAAGACAATTATAAGGACAATATTAACTCATGGCGAGTATAATGGCAGGGTTAATTTCTTACAAGTTTATGAATAAGGCTACTTTACTGCGAGTGTATAAACCCTTTTACTTCGCACAAAGGTTGTGCCAGTCGCTCCCGGGCAGTCAAGGTGAGTCAGTCTTTCCATCCTCAGTCAGATCGAGAAGGTCATTCGGCCCTTGGCAGTCAGAGTGAGTCCATTCCTATATAAATATAAAATCAAACCGTTATTGAACCGTTAATATTTTACCCACAGGAGTCTGGGGGACACCACCCCCATGGGGTCGGTGGGGGGGCTCATCTTAGCGGTGCAGCAATGGTGGGCGTCCTGCCCCACGACGTGTCGAACGAAGCACTCCCAATAGCCGTCCGTGTCTCGGCCGTACCGCAGGCAAGCTTTAAGACTCTGCACTCAAACGTATTCGAATTAATTACATTATTTATCACAATGATTAGAAGCTTATAAGTATTGTGAGTTCACTCTGAAATGTATTTTCATTCTTTGAAGTGAAACGCGCTGACCAATAATCCCTTAACATTTTACCTTCATATTTCCCTCCTGCTTCAGTCTAAATACCACCAGATTGTTCATTAAAAGAAAATGAATTATATATCAAGACTTTCTTGTTCGACTCAAAAATTCGTGCCATGAGCCAGCGTTTGTATGTATGTATCCCGGCACGAAAATTGGGTTCGTTGAGTTGCTGTTCCTTCATTCGTATAGAAAAGAATAGAAGTGTCGGCGTTGAAGAAATAGGCCCATGGCCTGTTGCCGATTCTTGAACTTTTCGTGACTTGATTCACAAGGGATCCGGCCTTTGGAACCCGATCTTTCCATAACTGACGATTGATTGAGATAGCTGCTGGACTTATTGCCTGCTCCGTAATTTGCTAGGCATTTTAAGACTGAACATATGCTCCTGCATAGCTTCGTCCAGTCTGTTTTTGAAGATGTTCATAATTGGAGCTTCAACGATGCTATCAGGGAGGCTGTTCCACATGTCGGTGACTCGAAGCGAGAAGAAATGTTGTCGCATGGATGTGTTCCAACGCTGTTTTTTTAGTTTATAGCTTTTTTTATGTCTCGTCGCTTCTTCGTTTTTCGTTGCATTACCAAATTAAAATGAAATTAATTGTACCGAAACATAAGTCTGCAAAGCTTCGAACATATTATCATCGTTATTATTATTTCATTGCGACATTTAGTACCTAGAAGGCAAACATTGCGGTATCATGTGTTTGTTGTCAGTTTTCAATACACTAAAAGAAAATTTTTTACTCTAAAAATTTTTGAAATTCTTTTGCTTCTGTTGGACTACGAACAAAATGATCGAAATGAACATGTTGAACAAAATTATAGTCAGTCACATTGACATTAGTTTTAATTAATTAGCCATGAACTCACCGTGTCAGGCTGGGGAAGCAAAATTTCTCGCATGGCGCTGGTATTCATCACTCGGAAGGTCTCTCGTATGCCTGCGGTAATGTTAAGGAGAGTGCATCGAGTTTTAATTGAAACATTAATGAGCTGTGCAAGTAATTACTGTAATATCTTCTCAATTATCGATAATTCAGATGAGCTGGGTTTTGACATTAAATCACGGCTGAATAAAATAACGCAATTTTTATTCACCAAATACTAACTGTAAAATTAGGTACTTGGACCTAAGGCAACAACTCGTTAATCTCATTATGAGGTTGCCATACTCAAACTATATATGACCGCAAGTTGCCACTTTCATCTACAGAAAGTACGCACCTTTGACCATCAATTTAAGATCGTACGGATCCTGAAAAAAGTTGTTTCTTATCAGCGGAGGATCGGCCACATCAGCGGACCTGAGACTGACCAATCCGCGACTGCGGGGCCGCATCAGAACAACGCGTGTGGTGAGAGTGTCATGCAGCACTGGCAGTCCGATCAATTGGACGTTCGTCTGTTGGCATTGTCATATGGACACATACCATTAGTTTGCTAAAATCGAAACTTCACCAAAACGTTAAGAGCAAAAAAATACATCAAGAAAATTCAATGACGATATTGGGAATTTACTTAGCGTCATCTATGCTTTTATTATCATTGTTATTCTACGAAGCATTTGTCGTGGCGTCAGGTTCAAACAAACTTCGAGGGCACGTCACACACAAGATTAATAGCAAGAGGAAAATAAATAGACACAAGAAAGGATGGTAACGGATAAAATGACTTAGCACTAGATTTATACGCTCTACGAAATAGTTCCGTCTTTAGGCGTCGTTGAAACACCTGCTAAGAAGGAGCCGAAGTTACGGAAGCGGGCAGATTGTTCCAGGTTCTGGCGGCGGCGACCGATAACGCTCTATCGCCGACGGTAGACAGACGTGTACATAGTACGACGAGGTCCGCTGTTGATGACGAGTGCAATTGTCTTCTAGAAGGCCAGTCCGACATGCGTTGCAGACCTTCCATGAGATAAGGAGGCGCCAGACCGTGAAGGCATCGGAACGTCAGAACAGCGACTTTGAACTGCGTGCGCTGCTGAATGCGCAGCCACCGAAGATCGCGCAATATCGGCGTCACGTGGTCGAATTTCCGCGTATTGCACACGAGTCGAGCAGCAGCGTGCATTACGGATTGCATTTTATCAAGTGCCGTGGTCGGCAGTCCATAAAGTGTAGCATTACATAATCCAATCTGGTCAGAACGAGCGCCACCACATGGGCCTGAAGGACCGGCCTCGAAAGACAGCGGCTGATGCTACGTATTCGTCGCAGAGCGCCAGAGCAACCGGTGGTGACATTGGCCATGTGCATGTTCATTGAAAGTTCCGAGTCCAGCAGAATGCCAAGATTGCGAACTGCGAACGCAGGCATGACGAACTCGTTGCCCACGCAAACAGGGTTGGCCGGAAAATGATGCTGGCGCTGAGCAGTCGCAAACCAAATAAAGTCTGTTAAAATAATGCAATGAGCTGGCGTCGGTTAGTCCATACAGGCAGACATTCGATCCTGCAACGCTGCGGCGTCAGCCGCGGTGCACCGTAGCCATAAATTTGGATGTCGCTGGCGAACTATGCGGATTCAAACTATGTGAATCGATTATATGCAATACGTCGACAGTTTATAACAGGAAGATGATAGGGCCAAGAACTAACCCCTGTGGTGGTACGCCGCAAATGACCAACGATGGCGTAGAAGAAGAGTTCCCGAGTCGAATGCATTGAATCTATTGCCGAGATAGGACTCGAACCACAGCAGCACTGTGTAGCGCATGCCTAATGATACGTCAAGTCGACGCAATAAAGTGGCGTGTTCGACCGTATCAAAGTAAAGTGTACAGGTACAGGTTGAGTAACAGACCAAAGTACACTTTACTAGTACGTAACAGGGCTTGTACACTTTACACTTTCAAAGTACAGGTTGAGTAAAGTTAGTGCCGCCATCTACTGCGCGCCGAATGTCTGATAGAACCTTCAGCATAGCGGTTCCTGTCGAGTGGAGATGACGGTATGCAGACTGGAGGCGAGGCATGAGACCAGACTGCTGAAGATGGTTGTTTAGCTGTCGCGCCACCACGCGTTCCAGGAGTTTCGACAAAATCGGCAGGTTGGAGATGGGTCGATATGATTTAGGATCGGAAACGTCAAGGTCTGGTTTTTAATAGAGGCGTAATGTAAGCTGATTAGAAGTTCATCGGAACAACACCGTCAGTGGGGCAGTGGTTGGAAAGTTCAACCAGAAAAGGTGCTAGGGTTATAACATTCCCCGTAACGACGTCAGCAGAGGATCGCTGGCACACTGCTTGTTAGGCAGCGCGCACACTGCAGCGATGACGTCGTCTGCTGTGACTCGAGTGAATTCTTGGTGCACGCAGTCGAACGGGTACGGGGCAAATGCTGCCGGCAGAGCCTTGGCCGACGACGCTCGCACAGCAGAAATTTTGTATCCAAAAATCGCATTGAATTCATCCACGCTTACGTCACCCGAAGCCTCTGAAGGACCTCTCCCTGTGAGTTTATGCAGCGAACGCGTTGTGGACTCACAGGTCACTGTGTTGCGCGTTGATTCTCTGACGCCAAAATGACTTTTAGAACGAAGGTCTAGATAATTGAGCCACGCATCTCGCCAGGTTGAGGCCACAGCAGCGGCAACAGCAGGATTGCCGCGTCTGTTCGCCCGGTATACAGCCCGCTGGAGCACTCGAATCCCCCGCTCTGAGACTCGACATTCATCGTCGAACCATGGGTCGGAGACCCGTTGGGGTATCCGAACTGTGCGTGCAGGAATGAGGTCATCGAGTTTACAGGTCAGCACTTTGTTGTAGAGTTGCACGAGATCGTTGACTAATAGTGCCAACCACGAGTCAGGCCGCCATAGTCGGGAATACTGCGGCCTTCGCGTAAGACATCGCCGTCGAAACCGCGCCACGGACAACAAGTAACGGTCTTGCTCGCTGGCACCGGGCGCACACATGGTACTGTCCACCGGAGGAATCGATGGTCGTATATTGCTATCACCGATGATGTCGACTGGCAGACTTTGAAAGTCAGCACGCGTGATACCGACGTCCAGCAGTCCGCCCATGTCGTGCTTCGGCAAGGTCACGTGACAAACCATGCCAAAGGCGGTCAGAAGGTCGTTCATACAGTCGAACGTTAAAATCGCAGGTGATAAGGACATGATCAGGCAAAGTCACAAGTCTGGTAAAGACATCGCTCAATTCGACGAAAAAAATCGAGCGACACTGCAACCGATCCAGGACGGTAGATGGTGACTGCAACACCCGTAAACGAGGCACAGGTGACCCCAGCACATAGCTGCTCAAAAGTGGTGGGTCGGGCGCCGATGTCAAGAACGGCAAGGTGCACGCCCCCGCTGGCGGCGGTTGCTCTCCACCGTAATTCGTCGCCAGGGCGTCGGGTTGCATGCGGAGCCGCGCGCGCTCGACTACCTTGAGTCCTTCAGCGCGAAGACGTGCGATGCAAACGAGTTAGCGTCGTGCCAGGTCTCGGTAAAGAAGACGACATCTAGTGAGTGCGAGCGACAAATGTGAAGTAACTTATCAACCTTGTTTGGCAGGTTTGACGATTTGTACCTAACACATGCAGCACATGACCCCCAGCGATGGGTTTTTCCACCCATATCAGTTTTTTTAAACATCTCCTGGGTTTACGTCACGGACAAATTTACGGTCGGACTCGCGGCCGGTCTCACAGCCAATTTCCAAATTCAATGATCAAGGAACATCTCCCAAACTAATAAACGAAACTTGATGAAGCTTGGTACACGTATTCATTAGGGCCTAACGGTGTTGTTTAGCTTGTGAAATTTTTTTTCCACCCTTGTTTCCAGCTTGTGTTTTTTTTTCCATATTTCGTCTCCATTCGTGAGTTATATTGCGATATGGGCCGAAGTTCGCAGTGATCGAGGAATTTCTTAAACGGAGTTCAGTAGCACACGTCCGCCTGCAGCCACAGCCGGCGCAAGACATCATGACATTTTTTAATTCTTGATAAACACAGACTTCAAAGATTCAGAAGGGATACTAATATACTCATAACAGCGCATCTAAGAGTATATTATATCGCAGAGGTGGGCAGTAGCGCGCTACATGTAGCGGCCGCTACTAGCGGCCGCTACATTTTCAGGAGCGGTAGCGGCGCTACATATAAGGCAATGTAGCGGTAGCGGTAGCGCCTGCTACATATTTAAGTAGCGATACGAGGTTTACATTTATAGATAAAGCCTTTAGATTTTACTTAATATTATTAAATATTATTTAAAATCCAGCATGATACATACATAATATAAATTACAGACTAAAACTGAACGAAAGATTTCGGTGTAATGTTGTCAACCTCAGCCTGTTACTAGCTAGTGTCAACATGTTAGTTGTTTCTTGTTAAGTTGTTACCAGTTACCACTTACAGGTATTTTTATCATGTTTCAGTTTGCTTACAGTCATTTTTACTCAGTTATTTTTACGTTTCACCTTCCCTACATGGATGTCTACTTTAATCTACCAATCTCAAAATGAATCCACATATATATACAAATAAAAGACTGATTTTTTATATGTATATGTGGATCATTTTTGAGATTGGTAGATTAAAGTAGACATCCATGTAAGGAAGGTAAAACATAAAAATAACTGTAACTTTTATTTACTGTATCTAACCCGTACTAGTTCGGTTAGGTTAATTGCAATAAAGTTGCATTGATATGTTTTGAAAATGTTTTATAATAATTAAATGTTTATGAGTAAATCCCAATAGGAAAACAATAAATATTTAGAGATTTCCAATAATTTTGGCCTTTGCAGCGGCTACATTTTACTGTAGCGGTAGCGCTCGCTACAATCTAGAGGGTGTAGCGGTAGCGCCCGCTACATTTAGAGCAAGCAGAGGTAGCGGTAGCGCAGCTACATTTCAAAGTAGCGCTGCCCAGCTCTAATTATATGACGTCCACTCTAGAAGAAATAGGTTTTATTCAGATTCGGATTGTATGCTTTATTGTCCTAATTTTAATCAAGGAAATATTAAGGCCATAGAAACATATGGACAAAAAAAACATTAGAGCCAAGCAAAGAAGTTAATTGTAGAATTTTTCACCTTTTTGTCAATATTTGGTGTCGGGACGCTGGGTCTCAAAGTCCAGGGAAGGTTGAGGTCAGGCCAGTCTGGGTTTCCTCCTCCCAGATTCACAAAATTATGAGCTATTGTGCCAAATGGACCTGACAATACACCTGAAGTAAAAAAGGTGATACGTTTAAAAGCTTCAAAACTAAACAAGCTCACATTAAACACAAAGAAGACACCAGAAAAGATAGCCACGAAAAAGCTATGTTACATTTTGTGTTCCTATAGCTTGTTTGCCTATTTTAGGAATGGGACGCAAATATAAAATCTGAATTCAGTCTATTTGAATACTCATTTCTAGTTTTATGTAAGTGATCTTGTGACTTATAGTAGCAGATTTCTATCACAAGCAAGTTCCTTATTACTGATATAAAATAACTCTAAATAAAAATCAGTAAAAATGTATATATGCTATCTTATAATAGAAAAATAATATTTTTGACAGGAGGAGTATCATGATTACCTTCACATACATGATAGTAATATAATATTTTTGCTCGTGAAAGATAATTAACTAGTCAAGCTGTCATTTCAGCAATCATTATAATTATTCCACTTAGAAGCTAAATAATGTAAGTTAAAATATTACTCGCGTGTGCTACAATTAAGCCGAAACTTTTTAGCTCTTTTAATCATATAAACTCATATAAATTGATGTTTGTAATCACACTTCCCGACATCCCTGTGGATTTGATAAAATTTCCGAATTCGTTTGTGTTCTTCTATATACAAATTATGTTATAAAGCATGATATAACCTTCATTTCAAAATAGTGAAGTTATCCTATCAGAGAATTCATTCTAGGTTTTCTGTTCTTGACAAACTATGTGAAGATACGAGGAGAAACTATAAACAACCTGCGAGTACGTACATGACTACAGGATTTAACTAACTAAACCAACAATTCTTTTTAACGTAGCCAAGCACTACGCTTCACCTTCTTACGTTTCTTATTTATATTCAATCTTTTGTATTCAAATCACAAACGCACATAATAGGAATTTATAATAATTAGGCGGATCAAAGTGGCCAGTAAGATAATTTTCTTTTTAACTTGATGTTTAGCGCTCTAGCAACGAAACGAAGTCTGGAAATTTTTTGTATGAACGTCGCCTGACATCATTGGAAACTGGTAAGTAAATCCAGATAAAAAAATCCGAAGAACAGACGGCCCAACAATTTTCAAAGTGCTCAAAGACTTTTTGATTGTAGTTTTTTGACTTAATTGTTTAAACTCTCTCATACCGATTCGACACTTCTCCAACTCTCCTGCGGACTACAACTTTGACATTTTAGAAATAGATTTAAGGCATTTTTCAACAAAAACTCCATTCCTATTATAAATTAAATCGAAAGATGAATTAAATGAACAATTTTCTACTGGGGTTAAAAATGTTCTCACTCTAAAAATTGTTGGAAAAACTAAAAAATATTGTTTGCATAGTT
Source organism: Hyalella azteca (assembly GCF_000764305.2). Taxonomy (NCBI): domain Eukaryota; kingdom Metazoa; phylum Arthropoda; class Malacostraca; order Amphipoda; family Hyalellidae; genus Hyalella; species Hyalella azteca. The sequence continues at coordinate 143,341 of NW_025940453.1, forward strand.
CTGTGCGAACTCGTGTAAATCAGCAAAAAATTGCCACCCACCGCTTCTTTTTGAATTGTATTCGATGTAAGTTTTCGGGTTGAAAATATCTTTAATAGATATTGTGACACCAGGTTTCACCCGCCAGTGCATCACAAATCCCGGGTGGTTGTCAAGGTTTTGGCCCACGCCAGGCAGCGCCGAAACCACTTCGATCTGCCCAGCGAAGCCAAAAAACACAATTCAATAATCTTACCGACTCGCACTTTATACAATTATAATTAAACCTTCTAAGGCTGCTGACTCACCTTTCCCATTCATGAATCATAACCATAGCAATTCAGTTTACTGACCCCTTCCATTCACCAATCATTAACCCTTGTAATGCAGTTTACTCACCCCTTCCTTTCACCAAACATTAACCCCAGCAATGCAGTTCACTCACCCTTTCCATTGACCAAACATTAACCCCAGCAATGCAGTTCACTCACCCCTTCCATTCACCAAACATTAACCCCAGCAATGCAGTTCACTCACCCTTTCCATTGACCAAACATTAACCCCAGCAATGCAGTTCACTCACCCCTTCCATTCACCAAACATTAACCCCAGCAATGCAGTTCACTCACCCCTCTCTCTGTCAACATTTGGGGGGGCCCAACCCCCGACAGCATGAGAAGCTGGGGGGTGAACAGCGCCCCGGCGCTTAGCACCACCTCCTTCGTGGCCACGACTCTGTGGGTCTGTAGGGATAACGGTAAAACATTACAATAAATTACATTACGTTACAATACAATACATTAACTTACGTTACATTACAAAGAACACAGCACCACCTACTTCGTGGCCACGACTCTGTGGGTCTGTAGGGACCACGGGACCACATTACAATAAATTATATTACGTTACAATACATTACATTACATTACGTTACATTACAAAGAACACAGCACCACTTACTTCGTGGCCACGACCTTGTGGGACTGTGCGGGCCCCGAGACCACATTAGCGGTAACAACATTCCGACTAACAAGTTCCTGAGGCGGTCAAAGTTTCTCCACTAAAACCGTATGAAACATTCTCTTTTTCACATGTTATGAACAATCCCGCACTGAACTTACGTAAGTAGTCATTCAAAGTCCGGAAACCTCGCTTGGAAGTAATGTTGATCAAAATGTTCAATTTTTTACTGTGTAAGTAGTTGTTCCATTTGATTAAAAGTATTGAAAGATCATACGTTGATAGTATGCGCCAATAATTTATTAAATTGTGTTTATTAATGATCGAGTCGATGACATACCTGCCCGTTGAAAGTGTATTCGACTCCGCGTGCTTTCTTCTGCTCGTCAAAGATGATCTGTAACAAATGGGCTTGTGAAAATAAGTGCACGAAAGTGAAATGAATTTCCGCTCAATTACAAGACGTCAAAGTATACGTTCCACCAGTAGATAGAAATAACAACAGTACTAAAAAAATGATAATAAAAATCGCAGATGCAGAAGGCAATGCGCGCATAAGGTTGGTTGTTGCTGTTTGGTGGATGTTTTGGGGTCGAAACGGAGGGGAGGGAACCCATCAGGGCTTTGTTGGGTTGTACACAGGAGTTTGTTGCGGATTATGGTTAGGTTAGGCTCAGTTATGTTAGGTTAGGGGAGGTTTGGTTGCCCACTCACCCGGGTGACTGTAGCTCGTGTCAGGACGCGCAGGTTGCTGCGCGTTGCTGCAGGTCGCAAGTAAGACTCCGACGCCGACGAGCGAACTCCGTTCTTGACCGCGAGATCAGCCCACGAGATGCCTGGACGTATAAAAGATAATCTTGCAGCAAAAATAGTTGAAAGGTGGTAATATGGCAGGGTAATTTAGTTTAGTATAGGTGAATGAGACATCATATTTAGTGTAGGAATTTTTTTTAATCGATGCGCTTGTTATAATAGGAGCAACGATCATTTCCTAACAAAGTTTGGATGCGGGCCGGACTCAGCAACAGGTGCCGCCCCGCACTCGGGGAGCACGTAAATCAACTGCCAATGCCCGCCTCGGCCGAGCTTGAGGTGCAGCTTCTGTGCAGCTTGCAAGCTTGGGATGACTCGAATATAGGCCAACCCTTGTCATACTCTCAGTGGCACGTTCACGTGTAAAAATAATGTTAATATATCGTTGACCGAGGAGCTCAAGAGAGTAACTATAAACTTTAGAGCAACTATAATATTAAATGCGCGAAGTATTTTCCATAACAAATATAAATACTCTAAATCGGAGGATTTTCCCTACCGTAAGTTAGACATTTTTTACGAATCAAATGGTATATCTTTCAATGCTGTAGCTTGAATATCATATTGGGAGTTTAATTTTTAAGCTGGCGTAATTTGGAAATTTTAATTGTTTATGGGAGCCAAATAAGTAGAATTTATTGAAAAAAGAAGATTACGTCAAAAAATTGCTTTATATTGAATTCCAAGCTATCACATTGCCAATTAGTTATATTTACAGGGTACCAGCACGCGTCTCTAGCCTTAATCTTATCCAGTTTAACATGAAAAATATGCTACTAATATGACATTTTTTAGATTTTCGTATATAAAAAAATTTTCATTTTATATAAGTTCAAACGGCCTAACGCAAAAAACATTGCATGTACAATATACATCCGTGGTATTTGCTTTTTTGAGCGTGCATCGTTTGTAGCTTTCAAACGAGTGCAAACACTTTGCAACTAACGAGAACAATGCTCTATATATACAATTTTTAAAGGAAAATTTGTGAATATTGTTACAAAATGGTAATTTATAAAAGTTCAGAGCCACCTTACGCAAAAATTATTTCATTTATATCTCCTGGTGTTAGCTTTGTTGAAGGCGTCATGTTTGTAGCTTTCAAACGAGTGCAAACACTTTGCAATTAACGAGAACAATTATTAATAAATCCAGATTTAATTTGAAGAAATCTTTGAACATACTGTTAAAAAAATGTGCATTTTAAATATTTTTGAAATTGCTTTACGCAAAAACTAGAGCACGCACATTCATGCGGTTTGCTGCGTTAGACTCGCATTTTCAGCAGCTACAAAATGAGCCAAGAAAACGGAAAAGATAAATTTATAGATTTTTTGACCCAAACGTTCCCCTTAAACTAATCATGATCTCAGTGTTTTGTATGTACCGTACTTTAATAAAATCCTGTACGTGCAGGTTTCGACGCCTAAATATAAGGAAACACGAATCAAGTCTGAACTTCATTCCACCTTTGTCAATTCGCGCGTGGCAAAGCTCCCGAACTATAAGCTGATTACTTTAGGAGAGTAACACTCAGGATATACACTTGTCATACTCTCAGGACACACTCGGCATACTCTCGGGAAACACTTATCATTCTCTCAGAACATGCAGTTATCATACTCTTGATGGACACTATAAAGTATGAAATGAAATTCTGCACAGAAGCCGATTTTGATCGGGTGGCCAAGTAGACCCAGAATAACTCAAGCCGACTATACCGGCTTCAAGGAAAAAGCCTAGACGTCAACCAAATTATGTTCTAGATTAAAGTTCTGGAATCTATAAGTCAGACTAGTTATAAATAATGAGTTAATTGACTCTGATGCAGAGTAATTGGTTTCACCGGTGCTTCACTGACCGATGTTGGATTTGCCGCCCACAGTGTTGAAGGCGACACCGAGTTCGGCAGCTGCGGCCTTGATAGCCGAGCGCAATTTGCCCCACCGCTGCACTTGGGAGACGGAAACTGGGCCCGCAAAACCTCGGTATTTCTCTGGCGGAAAAGTAAAACATGATATGAAAATATTTAAATGTTATGAGTAAAATGCTCGCCCCTACACAGGCAGCTTGGAAACAAATATAAGTTAAATGAAAAAGATGAATTATGCAAAACTAACGTCAATTCTCATTCGAAAGCAAGAAAAAATTAGAAATGGAAGTGCCAAATGTAAAAGACAAAGGTTTAAATTCTCGTATTTATTTGAAATAAGAGATAATAATTAAATTAACAATTGAAAATATCAATGTTTAGAAGATTGAGATCGTTCATGCGAACAATTACGTATACGATATTTAGTCATAACATCATAATAATGATCAATAACCCATTGACGTGAACATATCAAATAAAACTCGAAATTTTACCTAAAAAAGCACCCTATATCTTTACTTGACCTTACACTTAGAGAAATAAGTGAGACTTTGTCTACATAATATGTGCGATGCATATAATACTAATGTGTGTGGCAAACTGATCCACTTTGACCTTGCAAAAAAGTTCATCAGTGTAACGTTCGCTCTCTGCTCGGGCCACGTCAATGAAAATGTCACTGGAGTACATGACCCATTCATTTCTTTGAGTGTGTCAGCAATATAGATAACAAATGAGCGAGCCCCAGCGACTAAACGCGCGTCCATTTCCGCAGCGATTGCAAGTAACTGGAGCAATTGCTTGCTCGGTGCAACTTAAGGCCATTTTTTGTTCCAAGCAGCCAGCCTGACACTTGCAGCGCAACAATGTATAATATAGAGCACAAGCTCCCAATTTGGATAAACTGCTTTGAAGCTAACCTTGCCATAGAAGAATAAGAGTCGAATAGACTCCTGACATTGTGAATATGAAGATAACTTTTTGCCTCTATAGGCAGCCGATGAAAATGTATCATATCATATCATATCGTATCATATCATATCATATCATATCATATCATATCATATCATATCATATCATATCATATCATATCATATCACATCATATTACATAATATCACATCATATCATATCAAATCACATAACATAGTGATGTCGGCGCTGAAGCGTAGGCCTGATGTGGCCTGTCGCCGATTTTTTCCTTTTCGTGCCTTGTTCACAGAAGATCTAAAATCGTGTCATTTGACCGGATCTTTTCATGACTGATGATAGTTTGAAGTAGCTACTAGACTTCCACCGGGTTCGATATGGTGCTAGGCATTTCAAATCTGAACATATATTTTTCCATAGCTTTATCTAGTCTGTTCTTGAACGCGTTCATACTTGGAGCGCCAACGACGTAATCGGGGAGGCTGTTCCACATGTCGGTGATTCGAAGCGAGAAGAAATGTTGGCGCGTGGAGAAGGTCTAGCGCAGTTTTTTCGTCTATAGCCGTGGCCCCTGGTGTTGGTTCTTGTTTCAAATTCAAGTAATCCTTCAGTGATCTTGTATAAGCCATGAGTATACTTGTATACTTCAATAAGGTCCCCACGCAGACGTCGATAACTGAGGCTTGGAAGCTTCATAATCTACAATCTTTATTCATAGGAATTGCCCTTTAAGCCTGGAATTATCCTTGTTGCACGTCTTTGAACATTCTCTATTAATTTTTTTGTCCTTTTCAAATCTTGGTGACCACACAACGTTTCCAACTCTAGATTCGGGCGCACGACAGCAACAAACAACTGCTTCATCTCTTCTGTATCTAGGAACTCGTAAGAGCGTCTTATCACATCATATCACATGCAGTAAATCCCCCAACAGCCATCCCTTGACTGGATATATCCCATCAGTCGGGACTCTACACATGAAGAACATACCTCAATTACGTACCTAAACTTGGCGTTCTCTCTGCTTGGTAATTCTCAAGTTTCTTGAAGTAAGGCAAAACTGAACGGTAATCCCATCCTTCGTTGCCCAGATCTTTCCAGGAATCGAAATCGTATCCACTGCCGCGCACGAACGCCATGCCGTTGACAGTGGAGGCGCCGCCAATCACTCGCCCGAAGTACGCAATATTTTTCTGCCGGGAAAATCGTTCACATTATTTTTAATTGCCAAGCACTACAGTATTGAATATCTCTCGCCTTTCTTATGACCGTGTAACCTTTTTAGGTCAACTCTTTGTTACCGATGAATTTCTTTGAGCATTTCAAAGCTTATGTATCCCTCCAACATGGAGTTTTGCATTTTAAATGAATATTTTCATACTTTATAGGGCAGATTTGAAGTAACTATTATAACTTAGACAACTAAAATAAAACACTTTTTCTAAAACTCCACGCACCGTTCGTACAATGGCGTACAAAACACCCATTACGGCTTTTAATATTCTCTAGAACATATAGATATAATAATATATACAGTTACTGCTGATGTGCAAGGTCGTTAAACACTTGATTGAAGAATATGTTATGGTTTGGCAATCAAGTCGAATTGTACTTTACTTTGTTGTTCCACTTTAGTACATAAAATTATATGTACTTGTTTGTAATCGTATTGTCGCTATAAATGAATTAATATTAGCAGCAGTGCTGGTCGATTTTTTGATAGACTGTACAGACTACTTCGGGGTCAACAGATACCATTGCGTACCACACTACTTTTTAGCCGTAATATTTTTGTGTAACATGTTCTATTTTGTGCATTCATCTTCTGATTGATGCATTCAGCCTATGAATGAATGTGTCACTGAATGAGTGTCTCGTGTGTTTATCTTAGCGGTAGACCGCTGGACGAGGGGGGTGACGTGTTGCGGCAGTTGCCAGATAATCTTGTGCTACTCAGTAGGCATGTTACTGAAGTGAACATACAATTGAAAATTATTGATTAACCAGAAAGTATTCGAGTGCCTCCAGGAATGCCTTCACTGACACTACACTATTCCTGCCAAGCGCCGGACTGCGACAATGGCTTACTCTGCCGGGACTGGACAAGGCGGCGTTGTCTTCTGGCTCGGAGGCGACAGTGACGGAGGCCTGCCCAAGGGCCAACACGGGGGCCCACGCGAACGGAACTACGGACTCGGGGGGCGCCGACCCTCCGGCCTCCAGCAGCAGGACGGTCGCCTCGGTCTCGGAGAGCCGCGCGGCCACCGCGCTGCCCGCCGTACCGCCCCCCACTGTATGTTCATGAAAGTAATAATGAGCGCGACAGTTAATTTTTACTGTAGAGAGTCGTGACACTGAAAAAAGAAACAATTATCACTAATGCGGAGCAAATTAAGCTCGAACTTCTCAGAGAATTTCAGAATAATAAATTACAACGCCATAAAATTCTTCAGGGAGAATTGGTACAGGGTGGGGCGGAATCGATTGAGCAGTTTTGAGGCAAAATAAAAAAGTAATGGAGGTACACAAAGAAGGTAGTTAATTTTCTTTGAGGTTAGCATAACATACCATTTAGAATACTTATGCTTTGAAAATAATGTCAGAGAGATCAGAGAAGGGACGTGGCCGTTAGCTGCGACACACTGTTGGAGTCGTTCTCGGAGCAGGGAGTAGCCGTGACAGTGAATTCCGAACGCTATGCTGCAATGTTGCAAAATTTCTTGCATGCCAGAATGGAAAACATTGTTGAAAATGAAGCACTGGGAAACGTGTGGTTCCATTAGGATGGGGCTACAGCTCACACAGCCCGAATGTCGCTCAATGTTTTGAAACGCATGTTTCCCGGACGTCTGGTGTCGAGGGGTGATTTACAGTGGCCTACGAGGCCACCTGATTTGAGCATTTGCGATTTCTTTCTATGGGGACATCTAAAAGAAAGGGTGTTTAGAAGTCGCCCTCACACACTACCACAGCTAAGGGAACGGATCATTGCAGAGGTTATGGCCATACCTCGTCAATAGTGTGAACGTGCTGTAGGAAACTTCCGACAACGACTCCAACAGTGTGTTGCAGCTAACGGCCACCATCTTCCTGATATTGTTTTCAAAACATTAGCATGCTAAATGGCATGTTATACTAACCTCGAGGAAAATAAACTTTCTTCTTTCTGGGCAGGGTGGCCCAGTGGTTAAAGTTCAGAGTACCAAGATTGGCGCAGAGAGGCGCGGGTTCGATCCCAGCTCTGTGCGCCAGTTTCTGGTCAGAATCGGCAAGGAGGCCGGGCGGTTAAGCACAGCAGAATTGTAGCAGTGCGTTGCGAGTTCGAGACCTCAAAATGCTGTGAATGTTCTGCGATGTTAAGAATCGGCTACAGGCCTACGGCCTAATAAACGCTGAAACCGCTATTTATTTTTTTATTTATTTATGTACCTCCATTACTCTTTTATTACACCTCAAAACTGTTCAATCGGTTCTGCCCCACCCTGTATCATATACTTAATAAATTATTCACATATTGTATTTCCGCATCTGTTGGAGTTCTGTACGTGTTACTTAAGAGAGAATTTTTCAAGCATAACATCGCTTTTAATTTCAATCAATTTTGCGAAACGGAACACTGCTGAAAGCTTGGTATGCTTGAATTAAATTTTTCAATAAGACCAATGAGAGATGTGCTCTAAATTTCATGATCGCTTGTAGATAATTTAATTCGTGGAAATATAGCGGGTGAGTATACAGTGGGGAAAATAAGTATTTAGTCAATCACAAATTTTGCAAGTTCTCCTACTTAAATGATGAGAGAGGCCTGCAATTGACATCATAGGTAGACCTAACTATGAGAGACAAAATGGGAGAAAAATTAGGAAAATCATTTGTCGGACTAGAAAAATGTTATTTGCAAATGATGATGGAAAATAGGTATTTGATCACCAGAAACAATCGAGATTTCTGGCTGTCACAGACCTGTAACTTCTTTTTTTCAAGAGACTTCACTATCCCCAATTCATTACCAGTATTAATGGAACATGTTTGAAGTCGTTAACAGTATAAAAGACATCTGCCCACAACCCCAAACAGTCACACTCGAAACTCCACTATGGTGAAGACGAAAGAGCTGTCGGGGGATATCAGAAGCCGAATTGTAGACATACACCAGATTGGGAATACTGAATCTGCAAGAGGCAAGCAGCTTGGTGAGAAGAAATCTACTGTGGGAGCAATAATCAGAAAATGGAAGACCTACAAGACCACTACTAATCTCCCTCGATCTGGGTCTCCACGCGATATCTCAGCCCGTGGGGTCAAAACGATCACAAGAACGGTGAGGAAAAATCCCAGAACCACAAAGGAGATCTAGTGAATGACCTGCAGAAAGCTGGGACCAACGTAAGATCTTGCAGTGCCAGACAAGTCCCCCTGCTTAGTTATAAGGCCAGTCCATATCCAGGCACGTAACAAGTTTGCTAGAGAGCATTTGAATGTTCCAGGAGAGTATTGGGAGAATGTCATATGGTCAGATGGAACCAAAGTATGAGTATTTGGTAAAAACACAACTCGTTTTTTTAGGGAAGCGAGTGCGGAGTTCTTCTCAAAGAACCACATATGCACTGTTAGAAAAACGGCAAAAAAACGGTCCCACTGGCGTTCTAGTGGCCGGCCGCCCCGTGAAAATAAACTGTTTCGCCGTTTTTATTAGATGATCTACGGATTTCTAGTGTTAAATTAAAATAAGAACGGAAACGGTGACGTGCCGACCAGCCACTGAAACGCCGGTAATACCGTTGAACGGTAATTTTTCTAACAGTGTACCAACTGTAAAGCATGGGAGTGGCAAAATCATGCTATGGGGCTGTTTATCTGCAAAAGGACCAGGACGGCTGGTCCGTGTAGACGAAAGAATGAATGGGGCCATGTATCGTGAGATTTTAGATGCAAACCTCCTTCCATTAACAAGGGCAATAGAGATGAAACGTGGCTGGGTGACAATGATCCCAAGCAAACTGCCTGGGCAACAAAGAAGTGGCTTCGTAAGAAACATTTCTCAGTCCTGGAGTGATCTAGCCAGTCTTCCGATCTCAACCCCATTGAAAACCTTTGGAGGGAGTTGAAAGTCCGTGTTGCCCGCCGACAGCCCCAAAACATCACTGCTCTAGAGGAGATCTGCATGGAGGAATGGGCCAACATACCAACAATAGTGTGTACCAACCTTGTAAAGACTTACAGAAAACGTTTGACCTCTGTCATTGCCAACAAAGGATATACGATAAAGTATTAAGATGAACTTTTTTTTTTGACCAAATACTTATTTTCCACCATTTTTTGCAAATAACATCTTTAAAAGTTCGACAAAATGATTTTCTCAAATTTTTTTTTCACATTTTGTCTCTCCTATTTGAAGTCTACCTAAGATGTCAATTGCAGGCCTCTCTCATCACTTTAAGTGGGAGAACTTGCACAATTGGTGACTGACAGAATAATTATTTTCCCCATTAGTAACTCACCCACGATGGCAGGATGAGTATAACTCACCCACGATGGCAGGATGAGTATAACTCACCCACGATGGCAGAATGAGTATAACTCATCCACGATGGCAGGATGAGTATAACTCACCCACGCTGGCAGGATGAGTATAACTCACCTACGATGGCAGGATGAGTATAACTCACCCACGATGGCAGGATGAGTATAACTCACCCACGATGAAGTCGAAGCTCCCGGTGACGGGTGAGGATGAGGGGAAGGAATAAGGAACATCCCTGATGAGCGTCGAGACGAGCAGGATGCGTAGGATTGACGTGGCAAGTTTCACCAGTAAATTTCTGATCAAATAAAATGTCGACTTGCGTGAAATGAAACCACTGTGAAAAATAAATTTGTATTGCAGAACACGTATAATTATTCTGTCTCTTAAGGAGATGTTACGTGAGTTAAAGTAAGTATAGCATTTTTCAAAATATTGGCTGTGCACCATCGAAATTTTACAATTTATGTTCTTTACACTCATTTTCATCACTCATATTCGTCAAAGTCATGATATTTTACTCGTGATGTTTATTTTCATATGTAAAGGTTGAATATAGATTTGCTCGAATAGCAATTGCAACTCACCCAGGCATTTTTTCGGAGTAAAAGAACTACGAAAAATGTTACATCAATGTCAGAAAATGATATTATATTAATGAACAATTATTGAATTGCAAACGAGTGAAACTAGAACCTTAAATAGAGTGACCGACTACTGTTTTGGATATATCACAAAGCCTTACAAATCGAATTATCATTTATAAAAATATTGCACAGACTTTGAAATATATCGTGGTTGATCTTCAGACACTTTTTGCCCTTGTGTAGGCATATAAGTTAAACGCACGCTCACAGCTCGTGCTGTGGGTAAGTGTGTCGCTGTTCAGACGAGTTTAACATTCATTTTTTTCAGTGTACACCGAACTAGGACAGCGTCTGGCTAGGGCTTATCTGCCGGAGACGCAGAATATCTGATATGAGATTTTTTCCATTCAGCGCCTTACTTCTCTCTACAATTCACGAACATTTCTTCTTGCTAATGTAAGAGATGAGCTTACAATACAGATTAGCAATGCACAGAGCACGTAAGACCGACTGCTTCAGAATTTGTAGTTCAACTATGCCCGGCGAGCGAAGGACTGAGGACTGGCGCTAATTTTTTTTGTATTGATAAAATTCAAAAAGAGTGCACCCGATCAAGGATATTCTAGAAAAATCCCGTCCTCTGATAAGCAAACCTTTTACATTTGGGTCTGTGAATTAAGCGGTTAACCTTCAGTGAAGACAGTCTGGCATTGCTGACAGAATCTAGAGCAGCAACAAATGGGCACGTGGAGTAAAAATTTTTTATGGAAGACGCAACGGTAGTCCCGTACGACCTTGATTCTGGCACGTGTAAACTGACGATGAATGACAGAGCCTTGACAGAGCCTTGACAGAGCCATAACAAAGCCATGCCAGGGCCCTGGCCCCTGATTGTGATAAGGCTGGTAGATGCAGCTGAGACCACAGATATTAAACACAAATACCTAAAAAATATAACTCAGTACTCACTGCAGTGAGTGACAGAAAGCGCATTTTCTCGTCGACGAAAACGTGAAGTCACGGACAGACGAACAGACAGACTGACTGACGGACAGACAGACAGACGGACAGACAGACAGACAGACGGACGGACATGACTAGCACATTAGTGCATTTTTTCCATAAATGAGAAAATGCGCTAAATATATGAAGGTCTTAAAGTGGACTACCTCGTGCAGAGTTTCAAATCACTAATCAGGAAATCTTAATCTCATTAGAGCGGCAATTGAAGAGTAAAAAATTTCGGAACGTAATACGAACATGTATGGCGCGAACGCGGGAACTGGACAAGCAAGTTTCTTGCCCACTTGACCTCGCTCAGCGTGGTTTGCCCTGAAATGCAACGCTTGTGATATTATCTAATTTCTTGCACGTGCAAGAGAAAAGCTTTAGTATCAATTGGGGGTAGTTAGGTTTGGTTGGTACATGACGTTTATGGTGTTGGTAGGTGGTTATGGTGTTGGTAGGTGTTTATGGTGTTGGTTTGCCTGCTTCGGACTAAATCAATAGAGACGAGGTATTGAGAGAGCTTATAACGAACTAAAAACATATTTTTTTATCAATTATAATTTGTTCAACCATTAAAGAACCGCAGGTTAAATTCTGACATGAAAATTTAGGAAACAGTTAAAAAAGAGCATTGATATTACAATGGTAATATAAAAAAACTCAGTCATAGTTCTACGGTTATATCACAAAAAAAAAAACGCAATGATATTACCACGGCAATGTCATTACTGCGGTAATCGATCTCAATCGTTTGTTCCAGGCGTCGTACGCACGAATCCATGCATTGTTTATTGAGGAATGTTCAATTACCACCGCGCCGACCGTTCTGCATTCAGTTACACTCTCTTATTTCTCTGCAATAACCATTCTTTCAAAATACATATTTCTCTGTAATTTTCTGTCTAGCAAACTCGTTCATTTTTCTGTAACAACCTCTTTTTATCGAACTCATTAATTTTTCTGTAATGACCTCTTTTTCGAACTCATTAATTACTCTTTAATAACTTCTTTAACGAACTCATTCATTTCTCTGTACTTATCTCTCTATCAATTAACTTTTGTTATTCCTGTAAAAAAATTGTGAGGTCCAGTCTAGAAATTTTTTATCTTCTACAGAGCTAAGATAAAAAAATTATCATTTCAATTTGTTTTCACTGTTCCAAGAATTTGTTGTCGTTTTTGTCTGTTGTTTATCAATGATTTTTTTTCAATCAATTTTTTGGGCTCGCTTTATGATCACAAATATTCATTTCACTTTTATATTATTTTATACGCAAAAGTTCGTTGGTCAATAATATTTCGTTTGATTATGGGACATCAATTAATTCATCATCGCCCAATACTCTTGATTTTTCAGCGTCGTGACCTTGGCGTTTCTATACAAAAATTTCACAACTATCAGCATTTAAATAATATTAAAAAGTAATTATAATAATAAACAGGTAATACATCAATAGAAAGTCCGTGGTAATACTATTGGCGACTCACGGTAATTTTACTTAGTATAGCTTTAAATAAGAATGGTATTGATGACGGTAATTGCATCAGTTATCCGTGCACTAAGACTTTAGTGAAGTCAGAGTCAACCAATTCTTTGGCCGCTAATTGAAAAACATTCCTGAAATGTAAAATTTATTGCATCATTTTGCGTTGTTGCCTTGACCCGCATGTTCTTGTGTGCCTTGAACCATCAAATTTTGTAGTCAAAACTAGAAAATAATTATTGCTGCGATGGATCGCCCAATCTTTTCAAATATGCATATCACTTCGCGCTTTCCGAAGAGTCTGTATATTGACGCAGCCAGCATCAGTGCTTTGGGGCTGAAAATAACGTGAGGGGATGATATCTTGAACTGGTTTATTCTAATGGTTTTTGTTCTTACAATTGATGGATCCAATTCTAAGAATGGCTGGACCGAATTGGTAGCCTCAATCCTGATTTATACAGTTGCTGGACTATGTAGCCCAATCCTGCTTAATACAGTTGCTGGACCGGGTAGCCCCAATCTTGCTTAATACAGTTGCTGGACCGGGTATCCCCAATCTTGCTTTATCATGTCGGAAGCTTTCTCAGCAACCATGTACGTAGAAGCCATAGTGTTCGCTGAGACCACGTGAGGCATCACCGACGCGTCGACAACCCGTAAGCCCGACACTCCGCGAACTCTGTTGTAAAATAAATGGACAGCTTTCATTTATGTTAATTTGAAACGTAACTCTTCTGGAAGATTTCCTATTTAAATTGTAATCTTTTCAATTTATGTCAAGTTTTGCTGGAAATCAGTTAAATAGTCTGGATATTTTATCCATGATTAGAAATCGGATAATCGAGGCTTTGTTTATTTTCTAGAACTCACGCCATGAGTCGGTCTGTCAGTCGGACCTGTAAGGTCTGAGTGGGCCCTTCGGTCCCATGTAGCGAGAGTGGGTCAGTCGGTCCTTGGCAGTCAGAGTATGTTCACTTTAATTTATATACATAGAACATTAAGCTGCTAGTGAACTGTCATTCCTTCACCCACAGGAGTCTGGGGGACACCACCCCCATTGGGTCGGTGGGGGGGCTCATCTTAGCGGTGCAGCAATGGTGGGCGTCCTGCCCCACGACGTGTCGAACGAAGCACTCCCAATAGCCGTCCGTGTCTCGGCCGTACCGCAGGCAAGCTTTAAGACTCTGCACTCAAATGTTTCGAATTAATTGTCTTATTTGTCACTAAATTCCTTGTTTCAGAATTTTATTAAATCTTAAATATATTTAACGTCAGTTTCAAATTTACTAAAAGAAAATTTATCTGTAAATACTGTTATTTCTCTTGGACCAGAGTGTAAAGAAGATCGAAGCGAACAATTTCAACAATATTATTATATTCCGCCACATTGATACATTAGTTTCCATTAATTAGCCATTAACTCACCGTGTCAGGCTGGGGAAGCAAAATTTCTCGCATGGCGGTGGTATTCATCACTCGGAAGGTCTCTCGTATGCCTGCGGTAATGTTAAGGAGAGTGCATCGAGTTTCAATTGAAACATTAATCAGTTGTGCCAGCAAGAAATGAATTATGAATTATTCAGAGCAGGCGAGTCAGCAAATTTGATTAAGGCTGAATGCATTAATGAAATTTTAATTCTTCAAATCTAAACTGTCTACTAACGGACTTGAACTCAACGCAACAGCAGGTGGTCGCATGCTGAGGTTGTTATACTACACAGATACGCACCTTTGACCATCAATTTAAGATCGTACGGATCCTGAAAAAAGTTGTTTCTTATCAGCGGAAGATCGGCCACATCAGCGGACCTGAGACTGACCAATCCGCGACTGCGGGGCCGCATCAGAACAACGCGTGTGGCGAGAGTGTCCCGCAGCACGTGCGGTACCGTCAGTTGGGTATTCGCCTGTTGGCATTGTCATATGAATACATACAATTATTTTGTTGAAAACACAACTTCACCAAGAATTTTATAGCAAAGAAAACACCATTATCGCTTGTCGTCGTTTGGAAAAGATCCGGTCGTCGGGCCTGTTTTTAGATCTCCTGTGGACAAGTCACGAAAAGTACAAGAATCGGTGACAAGCAACATCAGGTCTATATATTATTGAGAGCTGACATCACTATGCTATGCTAAGCAAATTCAATGATGATATGATGAATTTTCTTGGCGTCTTCTTTGCTTTTAAATTCGTGATTGACACATACATTTTAGGCTTCAAAGATTCAGAAGGGATACTAATTTACTCACAACAGCGCACCTACATGTATATGACGTCTACTCTAAAAGTAATAAGTTTTATTCAGAATCGTATTGTATGTTTCATTGTCCTAATTTTAATCAAGAAAATATTAAGGCCATAGAAACATATGGAAAAAAAACATTAGAGCCAAGCAAAGAAGTTAATTGTTGCCTTTTCACCTTTTTTTCAAGCTCTAGTGTCGGGAGGCTGGGTGCCAACGTCCAGGGAAGGTCGAGGTCAGGCCAGTCTGGGTTTCCTCCTCCCAGATTCACAAAATTATGAGCCATGCTCCCCATTGATTCTGACAATACTCCTGAAGTAAAAAAGTGATAAATTTATAATCTCATAAACTAAACAAGCTCAAATTAATACAAAGAAGGCAACAGAGAAGATTTCCACGAACGAGCTATGTTACATTTTGTGTTCCTATAGCTTGTTTGTCTTTTCTAGTAATGGGATGCAAATATCAAGTCCTAATTCATTCTATTTGAATACTCCTTTCTGCTTGTAGGTAAAGGATTTTGTGACTTATAGTACATAGTTGATTACTATCATAAGTAAGTCCCCTTATTAATCATACAAGCTAGCACCAAATGTAAATCTGTTCATATATTTATTAACAATCAGATAATGGACAAGAATATTTTTAACAGGAGGCGTAACACGTATCTATAATTACCTTCACATATATGTTAGTAATTTTACAGCCGCCCGTGAACGATAATTCACTATTCTAGCCGACATTTCAGCAATCATCATAATTTTTAAAACTTGAATAATATAAGTTAAAATACGACTCACGTGTACTATAATTAAGCACAAACTTTTTAGCTCCTATAATATTTTCAATTTCGATCATATCTATCAATGTGTGTAATCACACATCCTATCCTGACATCCCTATGAATTTCTGAATTCGTTCGTGTTCTTCTTTATCTAAATTATGTTACCAATAACAAAGAACACGATGCCAATTACCAATACCAATACAAAAAGAACACGATACAAATTGCCAATAACAATACACAAAGAACATGATACGAATTATCAATACAATACACTAAAAACAATTATGTGTTACTAATACCAAAGTGTGGTACTGTAGCGGATCTCGCCACATAGAACCAATTTTATGTTTATCATATTAATATTAATACCCATAACATCATGTTTATCGCATTAATAATTTGCATATCATCATAAGAATAGTCCAAAGAAATCTCATTTCAGCCGTTTGGCAACATCCTGCACCTCCCTCCCTCTACGGTCTCCTCTTTTCTATCGTCCATTTCTCTCTCTCACATCGAGCTACCAGCATCTCTCGTAAGTTCTTTAACTTAGAAACCCCGCTCTTAGAATATCTTTTGTATTCAGTTGTGTTAAGTGTAAAGTTAGCGCAGAGACATTGCAATTTTTGAGTAATTAATTTTTGTCATGCCGTAGAAGCTCACGTGATACGTATATTGCTCACTTGTGAAATGGTGTCGTGAATAGTGTATTAACATAGCCATATTTCGCAGTGACCCCACATCGGCGAACATTCCTGCCCCTGCAACGTGCAAACTCCCGTCTCTGTCAGCATCTCTGGCAGCATCTGTGTCTGCATAACGACGTCATCTCTGTTACGCTAAATATCGTGCCTAGTCGACTGAAGCCGTCTCTATCTGCGTCTCTGTCAGCGTATTGACGCCGTCTCTGTCTGCGTCTATGCCAGCATCTCTGTCTGCTTCTCTGTCTGGAGTGTCTGTCTGCATCTCAGTCAGCATCTCTGTCTGCGTCTCAGTCAGCATCTCTGTCTGCACAACGACGTCATCTCTGTTACGCTAAATATCGTGCCTGGTCGACTGAAGCCGTCTCTATCTGCGTCTCTGTCAGCGTACTGACGCTGTCTCTGTCTGCACAACGACGTCATCTCTGTTACGCTAAATATCGTATTACACCACCAAGTCAAGCGCCTCGTCTTCATCACCAACCCTGGTCTTTACGAAACGATACGAAGAATCTGGAAATTTCTTTTTAAACGTCGCCTGACATCATTGGAAAGTGATGAGTAAATCCAGATAAAAAAAAATCCAAAGAACAGACGGCGACATAAATGTAATTTCTTTCCATTCTATATATCTCAAGGCTAACAATTTTCAAAGACTTTTTGATTGTAGTTTGTGACTTAATTGCTTAAACTACAGAAACTAACCCTCCATTTTTGACATTTTAGAAGTAAATTAAAATCATTTTTCAACGAAAACTCTATTATTATTAAAAACTAAACCTAAAGTTGAATTCAAATCAATTTGCTATACGGGTTGGAAAATGTCTCACTCTAAAAATTTTTGGAAAAACTCAAAAATATTGTTTGCAGCGTTCTGTGCGAACTCGTGTACATCCGCAAGAAATGCCACCCACCGCTTCTTTTTAAATTGTATTCGATGTAAGTTTTCGGGTTGAAAATATCTTTAATAGATATTGTGACACCAGGTTTCACCCGCCACTGCATCCCAAATCCCGGGTGGTTGTCAAGGTTTTGGCCCACGCCAGGCAGCGCCGAAACCACTTCGATCTGCCCAGCGAAGCCAAACTCATACTATTAAAATAGCGGTTTCAGCGCTTATTAGGCCGTAGGCCTGTCGCTGATTCTTAACATCACAGAACATTTACAGCATTTTACGGTCTCGAACTCGCAACTCACTGCTACAATTTTGATGTGCTTAAAACCGCCCGGCCTCCTTGCCGATTTTGGCCAGAAACTGTCGCACAGAGCTGGGATCGAACCCGCGCCTCTCTGCTCCAATCTTGGTACTTTGAACTGTAACCACTGGGCCACCATCGAATTAATTATCGATCGAATTTATTATCGTTGCTTTCAATGTTAAATTTTGCCACCGCGAAAATCTATTTCGATTCGAAAGAAGAGATACTGGCGGTAAACTGGCTACGAAAATGAGTTGCGCTCAAAAATTTAGAGCTCACTATTTAATATTGGGCTACCAAAACATCAAATACAAATTGCACTCGACAAATTCTAAAATTACGATAAAATAGAAGCTCATGCACCCCTTCCATTCACCAATCATCAACCCCAGCAATGCAGTTTACTCACCCCTTCCATTCACCAAACATTAACCCCAGCAATGCAGTTTACACGCCCCTTCCATTCGCCAATCATTAATTAATTAACCCCTGTAATGCAGTTCACTCACCCCTTTCTCTGTCAACATTTGGGGGGGCCCAACCCCCGACAGCATGAGAAGCTGGGGGGTGAACAGCGCCCCGGCGCTTAGCACCACCTCTTTCGTGGCCACGACTCTGTGGGTCTGTAGGGATAACGGTAAAACATTACAATAAATTATATTACGTTACATTACAAACAACACAGCACCACTTACTTCGTGGCCATGACTCTGTGAGTCTGTAGGGATAACGGGACCACATTACAATACATCACATTACAATGCATCACATTACATTACATTACAATGCATCACATTATATTACATTACAATGCATCACATTACAATATATTACAATACATTACATTAAATTGCACTACAAAGGGCCCCGGGACCATATTAACGGGAGCCATATTCCCGACAAACAAATATTTTGGGCGCCTTGTATTTCAGCGTTAAACCTAACGATATTTTCTCTTATTCAAATAATCTGATATCAATCGACATATGTAAGTCACAATCGAGAACTTCCATGTATCGCTATGAAGGGTGCGTGTGTGCTTGTGTGGAAACTGTCGTTTATTTTCTGATAAACGTCTTGTTTAAAATGAGGAAGCGTAGTGTTTTCAATAGGTCGTGCTTACAATGAGGAACTGTCGTGTCTTCAATAAGTCGAAAATAGTCAGACAATTCACCATTTCTTAAAAATGAAAACGTTTTGGAGACCAGCTCCATCATCAGTTCAAAACCTAAAACACAGGCACAAACAATTAGCAATAAATTCACATTGAAGCATAAATCGTCAAATGAGAAACAAACAAAATGAAGCAAACACGGGCACAAATCTCTCTATTTACAATTTCGAGGGGATATGAACTGTTAGCGGCATTTAAAATAGGCTTTTGTTTAAAAATATAAAAGGACTATAAAATTCGCAAGTCGGAAACACCGGTCGTGGAGGCTAAAATTCGAAAATCACTATCGGACACTGGCACGTTGCACTGCTCGGCATGGACGCGTGCTGCTGAATGAGAGGGATGCGCAAGCAGGTTTCCTGTTCTAAAACTCCTTCCTTTATGTACCGCCAGCCTAGTATAAAAGTTGCGAGATTTCATACCGACATACGCTGATGCGCATAGCGCACAACTATATTGATAAACTAGGGACGATTGCATAAGAACAGGGAGTGTGTCTTTATATTTGAAAAAAGAATTGATTTTAAAATTATTTACCAGCAATACATGAAGATTTACATTTGGGAGGTATTTAGAGAACAAACCTTTCGACTCTTTAGCCTTAGACTCAGAAGCGTTACCACCCGCCATAGACTCCCGCTTCTGAGTCTATGGCTAAAGAGTTGAAAGGTTTGTTCTCTAAATACCTCCCAAATATAAATCTTCGTGTATTTCTAGTGAATAATCTTATAATCAGTTCTTTTTTCAGGCATAAAGACACACTCCCTGTTCCTATGCGATCGTCCCTAGTTTATCAATATAGTTGTGCGCTATGCGCATTTACGTATGTCTGTATGACATTTCGTAACTTTTATACTAGGCTAGCGGAGTATAAAGGAAGGAGTTTTAGAACAGGAAACCTGCTTGCGCATCCCCCTCATTCAGCAGTACGCGTCCATGCCGAGCAGTGCAACGTGCCAGTGTCCGATAATGATTTTCGAATTTTAGCCTCCACGACCGGTGTTTCCGACTTGCGAATTTTAGAGTCCCTTTATATTTTTAAACAAAAGCCTATTTTAAATGCCGCTAACAGTTCATATCCCCTCGAAATTGTAAATAGATAGGTTTGTGCTCGTATTTGCTTCATTCTTGTTTGTTTCTCATTTGACGATTTATGCTTCAATGTGAATTTATTGCTAATTGTTTATACCTGTGTTTTAGGTTTTGAACTGATGATGGAGCTGGTCTCCGAAACGTTTTCCTTTTTAAGAAATGGTGAATTTTCTGGCTATTTTCTTTGCTTTTAAGGGGAGCGTCTGGGGTAAAAGTCGAAATTTTTGGCTTTTCCGGTTTTTATGCTCATCTTAAAGCTTACTTTCTGCCACATCGAACGGTACTAGAACCATCTCTGTGCGTTGATTTATGCGTTCACGACAGATCCCGAAAGGGGGGAGGGTGGTGGGGTCCCTTCACAAAATCCTATGGAGATAATTACGGCTAAGCTCTATAAATATGCTGTCGCTGGACCTACAGATCAGTTACCCGACAGATATCATGCGGAGAGGTGTCGATAAAGTTATCATCTGCACTGCTGACTGACTTTGAAGTGAGCTAACGCTTACTTTCGGTATTTAAGCTACGTTACGTGCCTTTACATAGCGCGCCACGGTTTTCCGCCTTTACTGAACAATTTGAAAACATGAAAACCTCTCTCACGCCAAACCTATCTCCTCCTAGAGTTTTGAAGCTACATCAATGAGACAAACACCATTCGATTTTGAAAAAATCTACAAAAGTGTGTATGCGTTTTTCTAATTTCGTTATAGTTTAGATTTTATTCCGCAAAAAGGGGGGGGGCGGGGGGTAAAATCGAAAAATTTCCGAAAACTTTATAAAGAATGCTTCCACACCCACAAAAATGAGAATTTCAAAAAACGCATACACACTTTTTTAGATATGGTCTTCACGCATCGAATGATATGTGTTTCGATGTTGTAGCTTTAAAATCCTAGGAGGAGATAGGTTTTCTAAAGTACCCCTTTTTTGGCCGTTTTCTATAAATTTTACGTTTTCCTTCATTTTTTTTGAAAAATTTACACGAATAAAAAAGTCTTAGAATTTCGTTTTACATACGTATACCAAATTTCGAATCGATCCGTCTGTAAATAACCGAGATAAATTTGACCCCAGACGCTCCCCTTAAATTTTTGATAAACTTGCGACTTAAGCAGTCAAGTGATTTTAATACTTCAATAAGTCGTGTTTACAACGAGGAACCGTCGTGTTTACAATGAGTATAACCGTCGTGTTTTCATTAGGTCGTGTTTATTAAACGACTCACCTGTCCTTTGAATTTGTATTCGACTCCACGAGCTCGCTTCTGCTGGTCAAAGGTGATCTGCAATAAGCGAGTTGGTGAAAAGCATTTCGCGAGAGTGAAATGAAGTATCGAATGAAGTATCGTATCTCAACCACCAACTGATAAAAGCAACAGCAAGTAAGCAATAATCAACACCATGCAATGAATGATTGCCGCCACTAGCAGGGGATTGCAGACGCCTTCGTAAAACTGGTCAGAGATTCACACTCGCCTGATGATGATTGTCGAGCGATTGTCCACTCACGCGGTGATGATTGGCGAGTGATTGTCCACTCACGCGGTGATGATTGGCGAGTGATTGTCCACACACGCAATCAGCCCACGAGATGCCTGGACGTATAAAAGATAATCTTACAGCGCAACTAGTTAAAAGATTGTATAATAGCAGGTTAATTTAAGTTGGGATTGGTGAATTGTACTACATATTCAGTGTGGGAACTTTTGTACTGTCGTTATAATTGGAGCTCTTCGTAATATTTGGAGCAACGACCCTTCCCTAACAAAGTTTGGATATCCAGACCCGATTCAGCAACAGGTGCCGCCTAGGACTCGGGAAGTACGTAAATCAGCCGCTAATGTCCGCTTCTATGAAGCGGAGAGGTATGACTCGGCCAGGCCAGCCCTTGTCATACTCTCACGACACACTAGTTTCACTCTCAGGACGCAGTTATCTACTTTCAGGACACTATAAATGAGCTTCTGACCAGGGGCTGATTTCGATCGGGTGGACAATTACAACCCCAGAATAACTGAAGCCGACTGTATAGCGACTTCAGGAAATAATCCAACACGTTAACCCAATTTTGTTAGGATTTAAGTTTTAGATTCTATAGGTCACACTAGTTATAAATACTGCGTTAAGTGACTGATGCAGAGTAATTGGTTTCACCGGTGCTTCACTGACCGATGTTGGATTTGCCGCCCACAGTGTTGAAGGCGACACCGAGTTCGGCAGCTGCGGCCTTGATAGCCGAGCGCAATTTGCCCCACCGCTGCACTTGGGAGACGGAAACTGGGCCCGCAAAACCTCGGTATTTCTCTGGCGGAAAAGTAAAATTTTAGTCGTAACGAACAAAGTTATTAGCTACTATTCGAACGTTTGCACTAATATGACAGCCAACTAAACAATTGAAGTAAGATGAACGAAGTAGAGTCCGAGAATTCAAGCTTCCGAACTTTTGTGAAAGGGAATTGCCACAGTAACTTATGCAAGAGTAATAGTAGTAGTAATAGTATTAGTAATGGTAATAGTAATAGTAAGAGTGATAGTGATAGTGTATATAGTAATAGTAATGGTAACAGTAATAGTAATAGTAATAGTAATAATAATAGTAGTAATAGTAATAGTAATGGCAATAGTAATAGTAATGGTGTCGCGTAGATGAGGCTAACTTGGCTGTTGCTAATTCTGATTCTAGAAATTACATGATTTGTACAGCTTGCTGTTTGCTTTGTACATTCTACTCACTAATCTTCATTAAATAATTTTGATACTCACACCTTTAAATTCTCAACCACCTCAATTTTCAAGCATTACAACTCTGTTCATTAATCATCTACATAGATGAGATCCAATATATTTCCGAATAACCTCACGAAATTCAGTTCATAGATTATTTTTGACAGAAGAAACGACTATGCCAACACGTGGCAAAATCCAAAACATCCACAAAAAAGCTCAGTGCTCTCTAGTTTCCACTGTACCGCGGATTAAAAACCTAAAATTACATTTCTAGGACTTTTTCTTTGGACGAGGATCCTAGAAATAAAATTCTATTTCTAGGACGAGGACTTTTTTTGAGCATCCATCACGCGATCCCCAACATAACCACGTGAAATTAGAGGCTTGCGAGGACACTGGATATTCCTCCCATGTGTTCCCATTGGCTGGGATGTTCATTTGATTTTTTTACTGTCAATCATTCCCCAGTGACATGATAACATATATTGGGGCTGTGCGATCAAGATTCCTGAACAAGCAATTTTTCTATTTTTACCGTCACAATTACGCTCGAAATTTGCGTCCGTGGTCTCTGGAGAAGAAAAATTGCTCAGAAATGATAAAAAGTAGGGATTAATTCACTGTAATTTGAGTTGTTCTGAGATATATTTTCTAAATGTTATCATCATATTCGTTTAATGCTGTTATAGGTCAGGGATTTTATAGGAGGAAATTTTGAATGAATCATATACATGACATCAGACTATGGCATTAAGTCCAGCTATTGCCTGAACTTTTTTTGCCAATAGCCTTGCCCATCAACACGAAGATAATGAGGTAATATGTACCTTTACTTGGTGTTCTCTCTGCTTGGTAATTCTCAAGTTTCTTGAAGTAAGGCAAAACTGAACGGTAATCCCATCCTTCGTTGCCCAGATCCTTCCAGGAATCGAAATCGTATCCACTGCCGCGCACGAACAACATGCCGTTGACAGTGGAGCCGCCGCCAATCACTCGCCCGAAGTACGCAATATTTTTCTGCGGAACAACAACATATCTGTTACAAGTTCACTGTAAATCGATGCAACTTTAAACTTTTCTCTTTTTACACTGAATCTGAAATATTTTTCGGTGCAGCCGTGGCTCATAAATTAAACTATTAAATAAGCCCTGAAGCCAACGCAGAGCCTCATCAATATGTCAGCATGCGCTTACTACACGCAGCCCCAGAGCTAGTAGCCGCAGGCCAGGCTGCAACACCGTAATAATGGGGCCATACTTTCCAAACTCGCTAATTGAACATAAGAACTTACGCTCTATTTTCTTGGCTACGATTGGTGGATTTTGCTTGAAAGACCGTCAATGATTGGCTGATGAACTTACGATCTCTGAACTTTTTTTTTGAAAGTATATGCCCTGGGCCGTGTGATCAGTGACACACTGCCTAAAGGGGATAGCGCCGTAGGTCTTCAGTCAATACTTTCTTCACTCATAAGCAGGTAGTTTTGAATCTGGCCTTACCTACTCTGGCTTAGCCTCTCCTGGCCAAACCTATTCACGCTGCCCCGACTCAAAACCTTCTCCCAGTCAATAACTGGGTCATCCTACTCATTTGCCAAGCCTCTCTAACTTCCAACAGTTAATCAGGTTAGGGTAGGTCCGTTCAGGTTTGTTTTGGGCGAAAAATTGTTTCAAAGTGCATATAGGTTAGCCCATGCTTAAATTGACCATGATCTAGCGGTGGTTGTGGTCATACGGTGTTATGGCTTTCAACACTTGACTTTATAGGCTGCTATGAGCTCTAACGAGCTTATCCACGGAAAGGAATATGAATTTAATTAAGTGTGAAGTTGGTAAAGTTAACCTATGGCCCACCGCTTGGAACCCATTATCTAGCGATAATCTCGTCACGATTTTCAGATAATTTTTTTACCTACTTTGTTTATCAGCCTACTTGTTTGTAAGCCTTCCTAATTTGTCACCCTACCTCGTTTACCACCATACCTTAAGGTCCTGTATTGATGCAAACCGAATGGCCTCCACCCGAGGCTGTCATTGCGGCAATGGCTTACTCTGCCGGGACTGGACAAGGCGGCGTTGTCTTCAGGCTCGGAGGCGACACTGACGGAGGCCTGCCCCAGGGCCAACAAGGGGCTCCAGGCGAACGGGACTACGGACTCGGGGGGCGCCGACCCCCCGGCCTCCAGCAGCAGGACGGTCGCCTCGGTCTCGGAGAGCCGCGCGGCAACCGCGCTGCCCGCTGTACCGCCGCCCACTGCAGTCAAGGCAATTATGAGGATAATTGAGTTCGTTTAGATTATGAACCTCCAATTGAATATATTAAGCCTTCACGTGTTGTGATAACATTGATAACATAGGGTATTAAATAATATTGCATTATATTATATTATATTATATTATATCATATTATATTATATTAGAATGTATTATTAAGTTAGGTTATTAAGGAAACTAAGTAGCATATCGTTGTTGAATCATAGAAATATCAATTCATTATGCTACTCATATTTCCTTGCAACTAAAGGGCTGGAGGAAATCCTATAACTTCGGGTTATCTTGCCTAAATCATTTACGCTGAGCATGCGAATCTATACATTATTGATATTGAATGAAACAATATTCTTTCATGAGAATATTTAGTGAATTAATTAGAGTCGGAAGACTTGACTCACCCACGATGGCAGCTAGGATGAGTATAACTCACCCACGATGGCAGGATGAGTATAACTCACCCACGATGGCAGATGCGTGAAATGAAGGAAACTTGCGTGAAATGAAGGAAACTTGCGTAAAATGAAGGAAACTGGGAGAATGAAAGCACTTAGCGGAACGTTGATAATTTTTCTACGAGTGGAAAATATTTTGGGTGGACTAAATGGAATATAGACGCGCTGTCAAATTATTATTGAATAATTTAACTTTTTTTTTCGAAATTAATGAATTTTTATGCTAATGCAGACAACTGACGGTATTTCAACTCACGGTATTCAACTTATGGTATTCAACTCACGGTATTCAACTCATGGTATTCAACTTATGGTATTCAACTCTTGGTATTCAACTTATGGTATTCAACTTATGGTATTCAACTCTTGGTATTCAACTCACGGTGCCAACTTAGGGTACGCACACAGTGAGAGCAGGTTGCCAGCGTGCTGGTTACCTGCTCAGGCTGGCGCCTGAAACCATAGAATACAGAAGCCTATTCGTACAGGTTTTCACTGTGAACACTTACATTACTATCCTATGTTCATTCTTGTGGCAGGTTGGAGCAGGTTGCCCGCGCGGGCAAACCTGCTTTCACTGTGTGCGTACCCTTACGGTATTCAACTTATGGTATTCAACTCACGGTATTCAACTTACGGTATTCAACTCACGGTATTCAGCTTGCGGTATTCAACTCACGGTATTCAGCTTGCGGTATTCAACTAGTATTCAACTTACGGTATTCAACTCACGGTATTCAGCTTGCGGTATTCAACTTATGGTATTCAACTCACGGTATTCAACTCACGGTATTCAGCTTACGGTATTCAACTTATGGTATTCAACTCACGGTATTCAACTCATGGTTTCAGCGCAGGTATCGCTGACGACTTACCTAGGCATGCTTGCGTAGTTTTGTCATTTATAAGATGGAAGAAGTTAAAAGTTTGTGCAATATATGCAGCAATGTTGAAAAATTCGTTCCATAATAAACTTACGAATGCTTACGCATTAAATCATCTCTAAGCATTCATCTCCTATGTTATGGGCAAACGCTTAAAATGAGCTGCAATGTAAAGAATTTTTTGTACATGAGAGAATTACTTCACTACGTACAGAAGCGTGCATTTATTAACATATATGAAGAGTGCAGAGGTAACACAACCGACAGGTCGTGTCGTAAGCGATGCAATGAAGGAGATCAGGTCAGTGGTCCTAGCTTATATTTGTTGGCCTTGAAATAAAGACAGGTTTTTGTCAACTTTATATGAAATATAGGTACGTAGAGGGTGTACGTAGAGGGTGTACGTAGAGGGTGTACGTAGAGGGTGTACGTAGAGGGTGTACGTAGCGGGTGTACGTAGAGGGTGTACGTAGAGGGTGTACGTAGAGGGTGTACGTAGAGGGTGTACGTAGAGGGTGTACGTTGTTAGGCTTATACAAAACGACAAACAAATTGAACTTTTATTTTAAAGAAGACTGGTCCAAAGCTTAAGGGAGCAGACGCATTCACAGAATAGTAAGGATAGAACCAAGTCTAAATAAATAACGTTTGGTAGCGGTTCCAAAACAGGCTNGGGGTGTACGTAAAGCAGCGGTGTGCGTAGAGCAGGGGTGTACGTAGAGCAGCGGTGTGCGTAGAGCAGCCTCGTACGTAGAGCAGTGGTGTTCGTAGTGCTGGGGTGTACGTAGAGCAGCGGTGTACGTAGAGCAGGGGTGTACGTAGAGCAGCGGTGTGCGTAGAGCAGCCTCGTACGTAGAGCAGCGGTGTACGTAGATCCATGAGTCTACGTACGTAGCCTCGTGCGTAGACTCATCAGTACCATGAGTCTACAGCTGCTGGTCAAACCAGAAATGACATTCCTGGATCAAGAAAAAGCAGCTCCCATGGAAGGTAATTTTGATAGCGTGCGCCTAGTGAGGCTATCAGAAACACACGTGCAGGTACGAAGCAGTTGGCCATGAAATGTCTGAAATGTAGGCCACGGCTTCCTGTATATTGTGTTTGCCTCTCATTAGTTCTGAAATGTTAACTTAGTTATGAAATTATTTCACAATAAAACGATATATAGATTGATGCTTCAGGGAAAGCTCGTGGGTAATTTTATAGCAGTTTGTGTAATTTCAATTAACATTTATTTATAATTGGGAATTTGTTTATTGTCATTTCAGTTTAAAATTTATAAAATTTGGAATGCGGAAGGTGTGTGTTGGTAGATTATTTTGCGTAGGTAGCGTAGTAGTTCCTCATGCGAGTTATCAAAGTAGAATATGGGAAATTATATAACACTATCTAAATAAATTGTTCATGTTCATTGTTTGATGGTTTTATTAATTTAATTTACAAATCGGAAAACCAATTATTGATTATTTTGTTCTTTTGAAAAAGTCTCGAGACTTGGCCTCCTATAGAGCGAAGATTATCAGTATGACCGGCGCAGGAATTATTTATAATGTCGTTAGATGTTCGTAATATAAAGTAATTAAGAAACGACTATCGGTGAACAGAACCTTATTTATGCCGAGTTATGCTATGTCGGTGACCCAGAAAATATGAATGCGTGATAAAACAATATAGATAACACTGTTTAGTATAATGATATAATTGTACAATTAAGTAATGAATATATTTATCAAGGGGATAGGGATAACACAATATAACTATAACTATAACGATGTAGGTATCGTGTCATAAAATACTCCCTCCTAGTCTCGGGTTAGTTATAGTACTACGAACTTATATAATAATTAAAAATTCCACAAAAATTCATAATATCTTTGTCCATCGTCAGTTTGAAAATTCTTGAACACAGATAACTCAGTATATTACACTAGTATACTGATTTAATAATAATATTGCAAACAAAAAACAAAGCGGTAAACTTATCTATTAACAATTTCAGGGTGTACGTAGAGTTAACACGACATCTAAATACTACGAGTAATACTGTCCGGTAATACTATAGTACTACGAGTAATACTGTCCGGTAATTATAGTACTACGAGTAATACTGTCCGTTAATTATAGTACTACGAGTAATACTGTCCGTTAATTATAGTACTACGAGTAATACTGTCCGTTAATTATAGTACTACGAGTAATACTGTCCGGTAATTATAGTACTACGAGTAATACTGTCCGGTAATTATAGTACTACGAGTAATACTGTCCGGTAATTATAGTACTACGAGTAATACTGTCCGTTAANATCTGGGATAGTTCTTGCTACGGTAAAGCAGACAATGTAGGTCTGGCAGTTATCTGGGATAGTTCTTGCTACGGTAAAGCAGACAATGTAGGTCTGGCAGTTATCTGGGATAGTTCTTGCTATGGTAAAGCTAACTATTTGATAAGGCGGTTAATTTGGAAAGAGTAGTGACTGTGTCGGATAGTTTGACTAACTTGCATTGAAGATTTGTGAAATAAAACGAAAAATTGCTATAGTAATCGTTAAGACATGAATAAAAATCCGCTGAAGCTATCGCAGACCATCTGTAATTTCTACTTGAATATATACAAAATTACACAAAAGAAGAAAGCGAACTTTGGCGTTTTAGGTATGTACGTAAAGCAGCGGTGTACGTAAAACAGTGGTGTACGTAAAACAGCGGTGTACGTAAAGCAGCGGTGTACGTAAAGCAGCGGTGTACGTAGAGCAGCGGTGTACGTAAAGCAGCGGTGTACGTAGAGCAGCGGTGTACGTAAAGCAGCGGTGTACGTAGAGCAGCGGTGTACGTTAAGCAGCGGTGTACGTAGAGCAGCGGTGTACGTAAAGCAGCGGTNATACATATAGCTTTATTGCTCTGTAGGATATTTACTGCAATACATATAGCTTTATTGCTCTGTAGGATATTTACTGCAATACATATAGCTTTATTGCTCTGTAGGATATTTACTGCAATACATATAGCTTTATTGCTCTGTAGGATATTTACTGCAATACATATAGCTTTATTGCTCTGTAGGATATTTACTGCAATACATATAGCTTTATTGCTCTGTAGGATATTTACTGCAATACATATAGCTTTATTGCTCTGTAGGATATTTACTGCAATACATATAGCTTTATTGCTCTGTAGGATATTTACTGCAATACATATAGCTTTATTGCTCTGTAGGATATTTACTGCAATACATATAGCTTTATTGCTCTGTAGGATATTTACTGCAATACATATAGCTTTATTGCTCTGTAGGATATTTACTGCAATACATATAGCTTTATTGCTCTGTAGGATATTTACTGCAATACATATAGCTTTATTGCTCTGTAGGATATTTACTGCAATACATATAGCTTTATTGCTCTGTAGGATATTTACTGCAATACATATAGCTTTATTGCTCTGTAGGATATTTACTGCAATACATATAGCTTTATTGCTCTGTAGGATATTTACTGCAATACATATAGCTTTATTGCTCTGTAGGATATTTACTGCAATACATATAGCTTTATTACTACGTCTTTCTTAGCTTCGTTTCGTGTCTGTCTGTCTGTCATCAAAAATTCAGACCTTAATTTAAAGCTCTTCTGGACATCCTAAAAACTTGTAATTTGGCATGCATGCTTATGCTGCTTAAACAATTCAAGATTTGATCATCAGAAGTAATAATTTAAATTTTTTTTTGAAAAAAAAATAAAAAAAGTGAAAAAAATTAAAATTTCACGGTTGGGAATCGAGTTTTTTCTCGTACATCCAGACTTGCCAACCCTAGAAATTGATTTGAATTGCTAAAATTGTTAAACTAAAAAGTAGAAAATAGATATATATATATAAGAAAAACATTTTTAAAAACCATGTTTTTCTGGTTTTTACAAAACTAAAAATGATGAAATAATACAATTACAAAAACTTTTAATATCACGTTTTCTTAACGGACAAAAAAGAAAAACATTTACTCTTACATAACATTACATAACATTTTACATAACTTAATTAAGGTTATGTAGGGGTAAATGTTTTTCTTTTTTTGTCCATTAAAGGAAACGTGGTTGTTAAAAGTTTTTATTTGTTTTATTTCATCATTATTAGTTTTGTTAAGACCAGAAAAACGTGCTTTTTAAAATGTTTTTTTTTATATTTATTTATGCTCTGTAGGATATTTACTGCAGTACAGATGTCTTTATTTCTCTGTAGGATATTTGTTATTTCTCAATTAGGTTTACGTTATCTCTGACGTGACCGCATTTAGGTATGCAAAGTCAGTTGTTAGAATGTTGCCATACAGAGGCCTTGACAGCCACATCTTGAATATAAAAAATGTTTTGGTAAGACAAGTCAAAGATTTATTGGAACTTTGGTTTAAGGAAACTAACGGTTTATTATTTGTATTTGAAAATTTAGTATTATTTATCGTTGTCGTTATTAGCTCGTTGTTATTTATCCTTTATTTGATTATAGATAAATGGTTGTTACTTTATTTATTGAATAGGCCTCGATTACAACCAGGTAATTTAACCACACTTTACATCATGGCTCCATGTGGGATATACATACATATGAAGGTTAGAAAATCTGAAAAGTTTGACATACGATGAAATATTTTGTTTCAATTATTAAGGTTATATCCTCTACAGAGTTTTACAAAAATTATTCTCAGATGAACATAGTGAATAATTTCAATTCGATCCTTGATAACTCCTTCGAACCCTGAAAAAATTCAAAAGTTTTTTATAAGTGCATTAGATTGATGGAATTTCACAACCTTAATCCCTTTTTACAGAACCTATTTAGACTAGGAAGGTTGACTAACAAAGTAGGCGGATTAAATCCTCTTCCTGATCATCATTCTGAATTTTTCCGGATGGTTAAGTACGGTCGCAACATTTGATCCTTCCTCGGAGAATCAATTTAAACTCGAAGAGTTTAATTTTCGCCAAAAATCCACGGTTCAAATCCTTTTCCGGAGAACCACTTCGAATTTAACCGGAAGGTTTAATACGGTCGAAAAAGGGTCAGTTTTTGGCTCGAGCCTTGCGCCCTCTGGAGCCTCGATTTTGAACCTCTGCAAGATGGCCGTCGCGAAGAGGAAGAGCTCCATGCGCGCCAGAGACTCTCCCAAACACTGCCGCCGTCCTGTCATGGCGATATTGTTTATTAATTTGGTGTTTTTATTCAGTATTGGGTAATAACAAAAAAAACTGATTATTAACTATAGGGTAATGATAAAAAAACAAAGCTGAGCATCAAGTATTGGGTATTACAAAAACCACGTTTGCTCGATCAACTACAACTTCAGATCTAATCTACTAGACCTCTCGCTAGACTCGGAAAAAAACTAAATTCAATTATATCAACCTTCACAGAAGCATTAATCAAGTATTACATAAAAGCATTAAGGTACCAATTGAAAAAGGCAGGAAGTTCTCTTTCTTGCCATCCAGCTTTCCATTTTCGTCCAAGAAATGCTCAGGGTAAAGTTGGTCGGGCTTCTCCCAGAAGGACTTGTTCTTCTGGCAGAGTTCACTGCACACCAGCAGGCAGGTACCCTGACAGGCAATTAAGTTTTGCAAACGAATTATTCACTTCCTTAGGGTTTCAATTCAAATCAATTCGCTCAGATACAAAGCAAAAGCTGTGCACTTCAAATATTTAAACAAGACTTTAGGAATGGTGTAGCTACTATTTCGACTGATTAGAAACTTTAGGAAAAATTTAGCTATTGTTGAGACATTGAAAACTTCTGGAAAAGTGTAGCTATTATTGTGACTCATTAACAACTCATTAACAGCTTTGGGAATATTGTAGCTATTATTGTGATTCATTAACAACACATTAACAACTTTAGGAATATTGTATCCCTCGAAGACGACGTCAGAGGTGGAGCCATGAATGAGGGACGTGGGCACCAGGGAGCTCAGCCTCAGAACGTCGAGCAACATCGCGTCTACGTACTCCAGTCTGCGGGCACATTATCATTTTATCATTCATATAACAGATTTATTAATCGATAATCGTTTTTATTCAATCATGAAAAGAACCGAAAATAGCCATGCTAATCCATTATTACAACACTTCTCTTTAACTTCACTTCTTGTTTGTTTGTCTGTCTGCTGAAAATCTTATAATAATATTTAACACACTTCTACCTGTCCAATCAATCTGAAATTTTGCACACTTGCATAAAGTCAGAGACAATGCATGAATCAGTTGACAGAATAAATAATTTTGAAAATTCAGAAAATTTTTATATACTGAAAAAATTTTTAATTATTTTTTCATATATGAAAATAAAATTAGAAATTCATTGTACATGTGTAACAACAAAGACATTGAATTCTTTAGAAGTGTTGTCTTTAAAAAGTAATTTTTAAATGCATATTATTGCCCTAATTTAGTCAGAAATAGCCGAGGATAGCATTGTTAATGCATTGTATTTCATGAAAAGAGCCGCAAATGTAGGTTAACTAACGTGAAGCTATATGGTGTCATGACAACTTTTTCTTCTGAGAGCCATGAAAATTTTCTACACATTTCAAATTTATAATGAAATCGCACGACACAAGTCGCAGTTATTTTAAAATCTATGATATGCTTCGCTTTGAGGCCTCCTGATAAAATGTCTCTAGGACTAGCCTAGGCAATCAAGTTTTTGGAAATTAACCTAGAATTATTGCACACATATTTTCTAACGGAACGATTGGTAGCTTTTCATGATCTTGGAATAAATGGCTGAATGCATAGTAATTTCATGATATTTTATAATTAATACAAATTACTGCTAGATTTGCAATATTCTATAATGAACTCCATACAACACTAATGTTGCTTATCAGTGTTTGAGCGTAACATATCAGAAAACAGCAAAACTATACTATAGTTATACACTAATTTAAGCTTATAATAAAGAAATAAAAGATTTATTCACTAACTGTGGTTTGTCAGCCAGGCAAGGCAGGCGAGTGAGAGGCACGACTTCGTCCAGGCATCGCTGTGCCTTTGCCTGTACCTAAAATAATGAGATTGATCAAAATTTAAAATGAATACTGAAAGAGTAAATAACTATTAAATTTTACGGTATAAATAAAATAAAAAATTCATTTTCATCTTTGGTGTAAATACATAAATAAATGATAATAAAAATTCAATATTTGTCACTGACCCAACCCGTGATAGACTATGCCTTCCATTTCTGTATAAATTCGAGAAAACTAACATTTGAACAACTCTGACGAAAACAACTGTCACTAAATAACATATAAACCACGATGCCTTAATTAAATTAAGGCTAAAGTTTTTTACAGAACTGATGGACCGTTGTACGTAATATAAATGAAGCGTAGAGCTACGTCTCAGTGATGACGAGGGGTAGAGCTACGTCACAGTGATGACGAGGGGTAGAGCAGTGATGACGAGGGGTGGAGCTACGTCACAGTGATGACGAGGGGTGGAGCACGTCACAGTGGTGACGAGGGGTAGAGCACGTCACAGTGATGACGAGGGGTGGAGCACGTCACAGTGATGACGAGGGGTGGAGCACGTCACAGTGGTGACGAGGGGTAGAGCACGTCACAGTGGGCACCCACGTCAGGATAGATTGTCAGGAGGAGGACCATCCAGCGCAAGGTAGATGACGTCGTCTCTGACCCAGCCATGAACATCTCTATCATCATGCCGTGCAGTTGATCAGCTGCAACCAAACAATACAGCTTCATGGCTAATTTAAGAATAATATAAATTTAAAAATTAAATTAGCTATTATCATCCATCATTAGCCATCATCAGTACCTTCGCCTTAAAGCCCACGCACCGTCGTGTTCTGTGAGGTAGCCAGTGGAGTCGCGGTCAGGTTTTTCCAGCAAGAAATGATCGATGACGTCACGCGGGTTGCCTGGGTCCAGGGAGGCCAGATGTTCTCGAATTTTGTCCTGTGTGGGTCATAGTCTGAACTGAATCCGATGAAAAGCAGGTATAGATTTTTATTTCTAATGTTGATTCTAATTGGTTTTCAAAGCCTAATATGTCGTCTCGGCAGAACTGATGGCATTTCTGCTTATGTTGCTGCTTTTCATCATCTACAAGCGCCCAGGTAACAGTAACCTCTTTGAGTATTCACATCATAATAATCTATAATTCAATTTGTGAATAAATTTTGTTTGTTATACATCTCCAGTAATTCAATGCTTTGCAGCTCACCTCCGACATTCTAGTCAACTTTTGGAGGTATCTTTCAGCGAGCTTCACATCCACGAACATGTTCAGTATGAATTTTGGCAGCACATTCGTCAAGACAGGAAAGATATCCAGAAAGAACATTCTTTTCTGTACAATGTCGATGAGAACATCCATATCCTCGAAGTACTTCACGATCTCAGAGTCCCCCACTTCATAGCGAGTACCTCGGGAAATATTAAGCGTAATAAAATACATGCTAAATTCGTAATCATTCTTCTAATATTGAAATGTATATAATGGTAGTTGAATAAACAATGTATATAAACAAGAGACGATCTACGAAGTCCAGTAGAATACATTACCAGCTGTACATGAAAACTGACAAACATTTGCCAATGAGCAGTGATCGCTTTAATTTTTTTCATGTTCTTTAAGTGGCGCAGAAATGCGTGCGGTTCTGAGAGAATTCGAGCCTGAGGCTTTTCACCTTTTTTAGGGAAAAATCAGTATGAATATGAGCAGAAGGACACAAAACGAGAAGCCGATGTCCGGCAGGTTAACGTTAAGAAACATCAAATAAACGTACGCTTAGAAAATGAATGGATCACATTGTCCAGATACTGACAGACATCCTGCATGTATCACAGATACGTCGTTTTACTGGACAAAACTAGGTCAAGATGGCCCACACAAGGGTAAGAAGTGCTTCGCCATTTGGATAAAGTATCTCAATATAGTTTTAAGTGTAGCCTCTCCTCTAAAGGATGTCGCACTAGTGGGACTATTCACTCTAGAGGCCTTCAACTACTCGGCCACTGCGTCAACCTGCCTCTGCACCACACGACCATCCCACAAAAAGATAATCCCGACGCATGGCCTTGATAGTTGCGGCGTTGGCATGCATGCAACTAGAGCACACAGCTGAAATTTTCAGTTACAGTAACTAACTCTTTGTTCGTTAATATTGCGTGAGTGTGGAATAAAGTTAGTTCAGAATTGTACGAGTTGTGTGAGCTCAGTCATTCGAGGCGATAAGGGGTAGAGGGGCGTGGTTAAGTGTAGAGGTTAGGCAATGCTGGGTAAATACTTACGAAGTATAGTAAACAAGAACCAACACCAGGGGCCACAGCTATAAACTAAAAAAACTGCGGTGCAACTTATCCACGCGACAACATTTCTTCTCGCTTCGAGTCACCGACATGTGGAACAGCCTTCCTGAAGATATTGTTGACGCTCCGAGTATGAATGCGTTCAAGAACAGACTAGACAAGGCCATGCAGGAGCATATGCTTAGTCTTAAAATGCCTCGTATCCTACAGAACAACTGGAATCTAGAAGCAATTTTAAATCTACCATCCGTTGAAAAGATTTGATCAAAAGGCCAGTCCAGCAAGAAAAGTAAAAGAATCGGCGACAGGCCTATCCAGGCTTATTCTTCAATGCCGAAGATACTAAGTGTAGGCAACAGTTCGCCACTCTACATAGTACGGAGCTGGACCAGTTAACAGTAGTCCAGCGCAACATGTAGAATAAGATAGAAGGATGTTTGAGCTCGCATGTTATAGACTTTCGTTCCGGAGCTAAGAGAAGAGATTAATTTGTGGCCCATGTCAGCATTCCTTTACAAAAACGAAGATACCAGACGTCGGGGAGGGACAGGTGGACATGGTGGTGTTTAAACGATGGAAAAACGTACTTTTTACATATTTTACTTAAAATTGAGTATATTATATATTCCTGCGTTATCCGACGTTAATGCATTTCAAACTTTCGACATTCCTCTAACAATAAGCCCGTCTAGAAACATTAAAATTATAAAAATTTCCATCTACATACAAGTCTCTTGATATTCTTCACTGATTTTAGTGAAATTGAAAAATAAATCAGTGGTTGTCAGTAGACCAGTTCTTACTAGCGAACATCTGCCAGATGACGTTGACAACAGACGTGTTGATGGCGCAGTCCATGACGGCAGGCTTGTCCAGGCAGGTCCTCTCGAGGTGCCCCACCAGCAACGACGCCTCCTGCTGGATGGAGTCCTCCAGGACGGTCTTGCCCATCCCCAGGGACTTGAGCTGCCGCAGCAGGAAGCGTCTATTCTCGGACCACTCCGCCCCATCCGTAAATGCCACGCCTGAAACAAATAGCTTTCAGTAATTCGGGATCGATATTTGTCTTTAGCATAGTTATTAATCAATTGTTAAAATATAAAATTATCATTATATACAATTTTAATTATGTGTCTGCACCGACCATGAATATCACGGCTAATACATACAAATTCCATTCACTTGGACCAAAATTAGTCTAGACTGATTTCATTTATAAATTATTAATGTATAAAATTACAGTTTTATATAATGCTATTTCTGTATCCGCACGGGCTACGATTGTCACCATTCGAATAACCAACTTTTATTACATGGAACCGATGTGTGGCTTGCGTGCGGTCACTAAAAGAAATTTATTATGCATATATCAACCTTATCATGTAAAAATATTCCGTGTTTACTTTAGACGTGAAAGGAACACTTGTTAACCTCTTCGTCCAAATTTTTGCAGGAGCTTGAAGGAGAAAAAGTCAGGCCGCCCCTGGAAGTCTGGATGCTGGAAGGCTTTCTTGATGAGGTCGAAGTCTGCGAACACGACAAACGTGCGGGCGCCCCACTTCGTTCTGGAATGAGAGCCAATCACGTAAAGATTTTGTCATACAGCAGGCAGCTCATGTGAAGATTTTGTCCTACAGCAGGCAACTCACGTGATGATGTTGCCATACAGCAGGCAACTCACGTGAAGATGTTGCCATACAGCAGGCAACTCACGTGAAGATGTTGCCATTTCGCCGGCAACTCACGTGAAGATGTAGCCATATTGCCGGCAACTCACGTGAAGATTTAGTCATATCGGGGGCAAATCACGATATGATAAAACCAGACCACCGGAAAAATGACGGCGATATGTTGCCATGTCGCCTGCAACTCACGTGAAGATGTTGCCATATCGTCGGCTCAGATTCTTCATGTGCTCAGAAAGGGACAGCTTTCTTGGTGGCAGCTCTCCGATCACCGGCCACCCAAAAGAACCTTCAGGAATATCAAGCATGTGCGTTTATTAACTCATTATTGATTATGCATGCATTATTGATGTACGATTCTTTCAATACTTAATACATTTCTGAGCTATAAAGAGTATCAAGTTTATTTAATTTAATTATATAAGTTAATGCAGTATCTAAGCTCTTGTGTTTATCTAAATTTGAGTACCGGAATGTAAGACAATAATTAAAATTTGATTATGCATATTAGAATTCATTAGTTGTCAAGCTGAGAATAGCCATTATATTCTATTGACTTTATAGTTTATAGTTTTTATTCACTTTATAGTTTGTGTAGGAGTTAAAAGCTGCATTCTTTGATCTTAAAGCCGTCGTGAATGTGGATCCCATGTGTTATGTCTGTCAGGTACGAATATTTTCAGAGGTTCTCAACTATAAATTCTTACGTTGACGTGTATGCGAGTTTCATGTGCAGTTATTACTTTCAGTTGCCAGAAGCTCATTGCTTTCAAAGTTGCCTTAGAGCTCATTTAAATCATGAATTAATTAAGATAGTTTTGACTCACCTGGAGGCATTGACGAAGGCTTCCTGTTGAGAAAACTCAACAGCGCCAACAAGAGGACGAGCAATAAAATTTCGAGAAACATGATCTAGAAATTGAATTTGAAAATATTTAATCTGTTATGAACAACTTATGAACGTTAAAAAATCATATTTTGCGTGCCAATAAATGTCTGAATTAT
The DNA here is from genome assembly GCF_000764305.2 of Hyalella azteca. Lineage (NCBI taxonomy): Eukaryota > Metazoa > Arthropoda > Malacostraca > Amphipoda > Hyalellidae > Hyalella > Hyalella azteca. The sequence continues at coordinate 182,056 of NW_025940453.1, forward strand.
TCAGACTTGGCCGATGCTTATTCTTAATTTAAGAAATTTTATATTCATTCTCATCCACTCAGGCATCGTGGGCTGGTTTACATATGCCTTATGTAGACGATGTGAGACAATGAAATAAAGAAAAAACGAGGGGTACTTGTGTGATTAATATATTATATTTAATATTCACCATTGTTTTATATAATATTCCCCATTAAACCAAGGTGCCATGATTAATGGCAACTTGAGTTGTGACACTGATGGCTAAAAAATTTAAAAGTGGCATAATATAAGTACCGTTGAAAGCCATCTTGAGTACGAGTAACATTAATGGGAAAATGTTCCGATCAACATTTCTATCTTAACTCATTTTGGACATTATATGTATATGTACTTATAGATTGCAGCCCTGATTATCGAGGCTTCATATCTATGTCTTCTAGAGTAAACAATCATGTAAACATCTCATCAACGAATGCAAGGGCTTGAGAAGAAGTAGCCTCGTAACTTGTACTTAAGCGAATTATATCCGATGTATCGGAATCTTGAACACAAGAATTCTGTTCGATTTATGTGAATTACGAACACGTATTGGCCATTCACATTCCCGTAAAGGATAATTACCTTTAAATTGAGAGAAAAATTTGTTTCATTTCATCATCTACTAAAAATATTGAAACTCACATTAGACTCCACGTGAGTCTAAACGGGAAATTCCGTTGGAACTTAATTAAACTCGCTCAAAATTGAACAAGCATGCGATATCAGTGTCTCACTTATATGGCTATTAAAAAGTGACTTTTAATCGAGATAAGGCAGAATAGCATGGACCAGAATACTTTTGATATGAGATTTACTCTTCTAATTTTCCATTCTAAAACATTGATAATATCTTTGATAAAATCATAATATATCTTTGTAATCGCAATTTAACAGGTATGCATCACGTTGTCCTTTAGTTCAGACGTTCAGTCGTCCGTCCGAAGTTTACCTGATGTAAGTTTGTCACTTGCACTTCGTATTTGTCTTAGTGGCGTAATATTTCGGTGAGTTGACTTAGTGCTGCAACTTGTTAGTCGTTCGTAATTAAATTGACGTGAAATTGTCATGGTTTACTTGGAATTAATTTTGCTTATTTATTGTTTTTCTTATGTCAATATTTATAGTAGATACCTAACCTTTCTCATGTCATACCTGCCGAAACTATGGTTTCAAATGACCCTTCAATAAAAATCTTGGGAATCTGAATTTCGAAAAATTCGCCTAATTAAGCCTATAGGCTTATAGCCCTATAGGCTTAACAATCATTAAAAATTACGAGCCTTACCTAACGTGAGGCCTCACTTAATGTCATATTAAATTATTGTTCAATTTTCAGTTATGCATAATTGTCGTACCTATACAGTAAATAAAATTGTTAATTAATTTTCCTCAGTGTCCATTCCTCGTCAGAATGAATGAACGCCTGCATCGGGAGGGTTTTATTGAATTAATTAGATTCAAAATAAATTGTGATCATAGTCTGCAACTCTGTGTCGGCCTAATCGTGAGTATTCACCAAAAATTATGATAAAAGTGAACATCTTATTTTTATTTCCGTAACTTGGAATCTCAGACCACAACAAGAATGAGGCTCCTGATGAGGGAATATATAGAGTCTTTAGTTTTTTCAATTTTATTCTCCACTGTTAGGTGGAGATTAAACGTTACTTAAACATGCCTTGTTTGCGTATCAGGCCTTGTTTGCCTAAATATAAATCAAAAATGTCCAGAATGAGCTCAGGTGTCGATAACCGTGCAGTGGCGGTGAAAACAGGAAATTAATACGGCACATTTCTTCGCAATTCCACAATTTCCTCGGCCGAATTGAAGAACTAACTAAGATTTTTCGATACCACCTCCAAATTAAATGTTCGTTGCGCTTATCAATTTTTACTAGAAGCATTCATTTGCTCACTTCTTCTAGTCAATTTTACCTCGTGTCATTTTTTCTCGTGTCTATATACTTATGGCTTGCTATTAAACATGTGTGTAATGTGCCCTCGAAGTTCGTTTGAACCAGACGCCACAATGAATGTTTCGTAGAATAATAATAATAGATTTCAGTGGGAAACCGGTCGCTAAAGCGCCGCTTTAGACGTCAAACGGCGTTCTTCCGAGCACACTGAAAGAAATTAGAGACGTCTCATACGAATGGCGATACACTTTTTTGCGGTTGTGTGCATGAGTCATATTGACCCAGATACACTTTTTGCTGTTGCGTGGGTCATACTGACCCAGATTTGCCCGGCAAAATTAAGTATCAGCGCTACATCCATCCGCCTTCAATTTGGGCTTTGGCTAAGAAAGTGTTTCATTACCAGGCACCAAGATCTATAAATTTTTTGAATACATGAAGACTGCAACGGTTCATATAGCAGTACGCTTGAAGCCTGCTATAAACCATGTACCGTTTGACCTACACCGAGTTTTATTTATTGCTACAATCTCGTGTGTGTGGCCCGGTAGAGTACATTGTACAGTACGCTGCACACTGTAGAGGACGAATAGTGTCAGTGTAACGTGTAATTAAGGCTACGGTGCATCATATAATGTCTCATCATTGATAGACAGCTTGACCACATGGTATTCTCCGTGGATAAAGAGGCAATTGAGAGGTTATTATCAATAAAAAATACCTCGTTTATCTTATCTTGCAGCGGTGATGCGTAGTTGTCATCTTAGAAAAAAACGAATAACGCTAAAACTGGAAAGTAAACATGTAATTTTGATTGCAGTAGGATTAATGAACAGAAAATCAAGGAAAATCTATTCTATATTAACTTTATGTGTCTGGCCCGTTGTTGTAGTTGTTCAAGAGATTGAAATATGTTGACGGACATTTTCTACTGCGTACACGTTTGTTTTAAAGCCAAATAAATTAATTAAAAAATACAGGTTGAAGTAAAGTCACAATGAAACTTAAAAATTAATATTCACCAATCACAACAATGCGGCTTTTAAATTACGAGAATCTGCAACCAAAAAGTAAAGTGACAATATAAGTAGGTATCATTTATTCAGACCTCCAAGTTCAAATGAAGTACTCATTGAAAGAATTTTACGGAACATACTTCTCCCGTGTACATAAGGCTGGGACCTTTTAGGTAGGACCAGAGTTGACGAGCTCAGGCAAAATTCAGTTTTAACCAAACTTGCCCTAGATTGTTCGGCAATTTGGTACGTGAGCACATACTTTTATTATGATCATTTTATTGCTTGTTAACCTCGGATTATTTTCTCTATATTGTTTATAATTTCGAATAACCTCAACTTTGTGTTCAAATTGTTCATACTTTGTTTTCAGAAACCGTTACAATCTACAACGCGTTTTCATTCTGAACTATCCCCAGAACAAAGATCCAACATTCTTTATACTCATAAACCGATCGTTTCTTCGATCCCTAGCTGCTATAAGAAGCATTCATTTGCTCTCGGCTGAAGTGGCCGCACTGTTCACAAAAAAAGGCAAAAAACGGCTTGGCCGACGTTTTAGTGGCCGTAAAATTACACCATCTTGTCGTTCATTGCCAGTTTGGCTCAATTTTCACATACTAACTTGCAATAAATCGCCGTTTTACTACCATTTATTATACAATTTTTTCATCGTGTTTTTGAGCTCGCGCCGCGATGTTTTTTAGAGTTTATTTTCTGCTATGCTTCGCTCTGAACGTTGCGACATGAATGGGTATGAGAGGGAGTTCTCGATCCCACCTCTGCTGGTTCAGATTTTTATGGATTTTAAAATCCAATATTTTTAAACGGAACCTTGTCTTAATAACGCATTCTTATGCTCTTGAAAGTGTAAACCGATAGATTTTTATATTCCGTTGTTTTTTCTTATTACTAAGGTTTTAATCTCTTTTGTGTATAATCCATTTTCCCTGCTAATTGTACTATTATTTTATAAAATTCTTGAACTTATGGTGGAGCTGGTCTCCGAAACGTTCTTAATAAAGATATCGTTAATTTACTTTACGTCTTCTTTCTTATCAGAATCATTAGACTATGTTGCACTTCTTATTATAGACCTGTAGATCATTTAGACGGCAAACCAGAAACAAATAAGTTAATAAAGTATAACGTTCTTCTCTCCGGGGCCAGTGGCTGAGGTGCTGCCGGTGATTCCTTGAACACGGTTTAAAAAATCCCTGGACAGTCTTGCTGTGCGAGGAACTAGGTGAATTGAATTTTGAACCCAAAACATTCAATTAAGTTTATAGGACAAGAATTGGTCTCAGTTACAACGCGGAATTAGCCTCAAAAATTTAAATGTTAATGAATATCAACTTATATTTGCTGTGCTGTCTCGAAAATCATGTAATTATTTATTCAGATAAATTTGGAGTTCGTTCATAGTATTTAATTTTTTTAAGTATGGGCGAACGTTCCTTCCAATAAGTTGTCGCGTATTCTGGAAGCATGAATTCACACGCCTCATGCTTGCATCTAACTGCCAGATACTCTCAAATTTTACATATTTTGCATGCACTGGGAGATGTTCTCGACGGATAACTCAGTTAAATTAGACCTCGGCGGACCCCTATACAGCCATGGATATCTGGACGATGTTTTCGATGGATAACTCAGTTAAATTAGACCTCGGGGACTCCTATACAGCCATGGATATCTGGACGAGGTTTTCGACGGATAACTCAGTTAAATTAGACCTCGGGGGACCCCTATACCGCCATGGATATCTGGACGATGTTTTCGACGGATAACTCAGTTAAATTAGACCTCGGGGGACCCCTATAACGCCACGGATATCTGGACGCGTCGAGGACGAGTGCCGCCGCGGCCGCCGGGAGCGCCGAGCCCGGCTCGTGGAACGCGCACGTCGTTATGTTCATCATTCCAAGCAGGCGGCGGGCCCCCTAAGAGGGGGCCCGCCGAGGGCCCGCCGAGGGACACTTGTGAGAGTGTCCCTCGGCAGAACCAGGCTCAAACTGGAACGTAAAACAAATGATAGATTATGAATATTAATATAATACAACACATAAACATTTGCACAAATAAACCTAGACCGAGTAGGTTTATATATTTAAAAAAATATTTTAGGTTTCAAAGGTTTGCAAAAAAATATTTAACCTACACCGAGTTTTATTTATTTCTTCCACAAGTTTATTTCCACACGTTTTACAAGCATATACCTAATATCTTCGAAGGGGTGCAGTATGTTGGACACCCAGACACACATATCTGCTGTCTCTGAAAGGGTGAAGTATGTTGGACACCCAGAAAAAACATACCTGCTGTCTCTGAAAGGGTGAAGTATGTTGGACACCCAGACACAC
>NW_025940454.1:0-9954 GCF_000764305.2 Hyalella azteca
CAGCAGCACAACTACACCAGCGAGCAGCACAACTACACCAGCGAGCAGCACAACTACACCAGCGAGCAGCACAACTACACCAGCGAGCAGCACAACTACACCAGCGGGCAGCACAACTACACCAGCGAGCAGCACAACTACACCAGCCAGCATGCAATAATAACATAACTCATTTTATAAACGGCTGAAATGATACTCGCGGAATTATTACGGACTTTTTATCGCTATAAAGTTAATAAATTTCGTGGTGTGAATTAAAGTGGAATAAACTTACGAGTGGAATTAAAAAAGTTATGACTACTAAACATATTTTGAAAACGGCTGAACTGATACTCGAAAAATTATTACAGACTTTTTATCGCTTTGAAATGAAAATGGAAGAATGGGAAGAATTTTCGATTTGCATTTGAAAAGTTATGAATATACATACAATTTATTAACGACTGATCTGATTCTCGTGATAGTATAACAGAGTTTTAATCGCTTTGAAATGAATGAATTTTTAGGTTTGGGAGAACTTTCGAGTTGAATTAAAAAAGCTATGAATACGAATTCTATTTTAGAAATGGCTGAACTGATACTCGTGAAATTATAACAAACTTTTTATCGCCTAAAAATAAATACATTTCTAGGTTTTAGAGAACTTGAGAGTTGAGTTTAAGAAGTTAAGAACACCAATTCTATTATACAAACATCTGAACAGATAATCGTGAAATTGTAACAGACTTTTTATCGCTTCAAAAAGAATATATATCAAGGTTAGGGTTATTTTTCAAGTTGAATTTCAAAAGTTATCGATAGTAATTCTATTTCAGAAATGGCTGAATTACAGTACTTAAACTCGTAAAGTTATAATAGACTTTTTTCCGATTTCAAGGGAATATATTTCTAGGTTTGGAAGATCATTCGAGATGAATTTAAAAAGTTATGAATACTAATTCTACAATATTTTATAAACGGCTGAACTGATCCTCGTGAAATTGTAACTGACTTTTTATCGCTTTAAAGTGAATAAATTTCTATTTGTGGGAGAACTTTCGAGTTGAATTTAAAAAGTTATGAATAGGTAGTAATTCTACTTAAGAAACGGCTGAACTAATACTCGTGAATTTATGACAGACGTTTTACCGCTTTATAGTGAATAAATTTCCAGGTTCGGGAGAACTTTCAGGCCGAATTTTATGAACATTAATATTCAAAGTTTCTAGAAATTTTCATCATCAAAACCCTTTCAATACTAAGTGAAAATATTTTTCGTAACTGTTCACGATTGTGAATAAATAGGTAGAACTCCATTGTATACCGCCTAGCCCAATGATTCCCAAAGTGGGCGATATCGCCCCCTTAGGGGCGGTGGAAAGATTTTGGGGGGCGGTAAGGAAGAAGAGGGCATTTAGGGGGCGGTAGTCCGAAGTCGAAGTCAGAAGTTCGAACGTTTGTTTGACGATTTGTACCCAACACGTGCAGCACATGACTCCCAGCGATGGTTTTATTCACCCAGATCTGTTTTTTTAACCTCTCCTGGGTTTACGTCTCGGACAAATTAACGGCCGGACTCGCGGCCGATCAACCGGCCAATTTCCAATTCAATGTTCAAGTAATATCTCTCAAACTAATGAACTTAACTCGATGAAGCTTGGTACACGTATTCATTAGGACCTAACGGTAATGTCAAGCTCGTGAATTTTTTTTTTAATTTTGCCTTCATTTGTTTTTGCCATAGTCATATGGCAATACGGGCCGAAATTCACAGTACCGGGCAATCAAGAAATTTTGTCCAAACTATTGAGCAGATTCGAACGAAATTTTGAATTTACAGTCCTAACTACCGAACGTTATACGGATTTTCGGAAGAACGACCGGCATTTCTCAGGCCGATTTTTGAACTTGCATTGACCAAGAGCCATATACTTAAAGCCGTATAACTCGCAAACGAAGGCAAAATCGAAAAAATTGTCTCGAGCTTAACACCGTTAACCTAACACCGTTAGGCCATAATGGATATGGGAACGCAGCCGTGCACCACAAATTTTGTACACCAATAAGCCCTGAATCGAACGCCTTGGATCTTTCTTGCCATCCACCAATCAGTCGTGAATGGAATCTGCTATCCGTAACCGATCATTGACATCCTTCTGCTTTGAATATTTTATGCTCNTTGGAACTTGCGCGCAACAGCCTGCGACCACTTGGCTTTGCCCACCTCCGGCCTCGCATAAAACCTGCCGCACACCACCTGGCCGTCGGTCGAAAGAGCCGTGCGACTGGCTGGGTTAATCCGCGTGGCCAGTGCTGCCAGCGCTAGGTTTAAAAACCTAGATTTAGGGTTTTAAGCTTGCAACTATGTTTCTAGCTTTCTCATTCACAAACTTATGTATATCTACGTTTTTTGAGAATGATGTACTCAAAGCAAAAACCAATTAATAGTTATTGTCAAGAAATTAGTCGTGGCACGAAACGTATGCTTTGTATTCTTCAATATGTTCAGAAGAAAGATAATTCACTCAACTTGGAATTTCAATTTGATGTACAAATCAAACATAGATTTTCATTTGATGATAGAAGCATTATCACTCAACTTAGCATTATAAACCCACAAGCTTTGTCAGCCAATTATGCACCTTTTTCCATCGCAACATTAGCGGCACAGTTCAAAAACCTGGTGTCTGAAGAAAAATTTAATGATCTTGACATTAAATACCGAAGCTTCTAAGTAACCAAGAACTTACACCTCACAGAGAACAGCCTTTGATCCGTAAAAGATAGTCTTGACTCTTGGCCAACCCAAATTTTAAATTTTATCAAAAATTATTACAAATTTGACAGTTCTTTCGCATTCAGTAGCCTGCGTCGAGAGAATTTTCTCTCAGGTTAATAGCGCGAAGACTTCAAAAACAAACCCTTTGAAAGCCTCAACTACCCGAGACCGAATTCTCGCCAAACAACATATGTGACGAAACGTGGTCAGTCTTGCATAACATACGACTGATGGGAGCCAGTTAGAGAACTGCTAAGAGATTTACACGATGAAAACCCTTTACAGGAGATATGAAAGTAGATTAGTGGATGCAAGACATGCAGATCAAGCTGTTGAATACGAGGGGGATGAGGATGAATGGTAATTGTAATATGTTAAATAACTGTGCAATAAAGCTGGAAATATGTTAAATTGTAATTTATGTTTATCATTCTATGTATCCATAGTCATTTCTATGTGAACAATAAGGATTTATTACTATGAATTACATGTTAGATGAAATCAACGTTTTTCCATTAAATTCTAGGTTTTTTGGAGGTATAATCTCGTTTTTTTAAATACTCACCAGCAGCACTGCCCGTGCCTGAGCTCTGCGAGACTGGCTGCTAGCCTAGCTGACCGCTCCGGCGCTCAGTGAGGCTCCGGCCATGACAGAGGATGGGTGTACGTCAATGCTCCAATCGGGAGCTCTACGTAACCCCTGTAAGTTTATTATATAAAATTCATGCCCTAAAAATTGGTATTGTGCGGGCAAGCTCTAGAATGAAAAAAAATTATTTGATGATATGTATTAGAAGAAACAAAAGCTTTTGCGAAGTATTAGATAAATGTTTATCTTTAAAATAAGTATATCCGTAACGTTCAGCAGGGTAATGTTGAAGACTGATGCAAAATATAAACATATTTTATTTTGCATTCGCATACCTTGAAACCAATGCATATGTGCTGCCTGGACAGCGAAAATACTTATCCAATGCACAGCAGGTTCTGGGCAGCGAGCTAAAACTGAAAAAGCTTCATCGTAACTGATTCTTTAATTGGACTCATTGAACGTTAGACCAAAAATTTGAAAATACCGATTTATTGTTAGTAAAATAGTTCAAGTAAAAAGTTCATATGTACAATAAATTATCATTGGATTCAAATATGCACCCCTCTATAGGTTCCACGATTTAGCCATCAATTTACAATTGAGAAATAAATGATGAGGCAAAGCCAAGCAGAGGTTAATTTACGAATAAATGTTTTTTTATTAATATATGGTTATTCAGCCGTAATTCCATAAATGAAATATTTACCGCCCTAATTCTCAAAGCTTGTGTTTCTGTTTTATGACAAATTTATGAACATTGCATGCTTTTTTTTGTGATGGCAGAATACAGAATTGAGCCTTGCCCAGTGAGATCAAATCCCTCATGAGGGCATTATTAAAAATCTGCTATCATCAACCTCAAGGAACGCCAGGTTCGCAAGATATCTCAGAATATGTTACTATTTTTTAAACTAAACAACCAAAGAGAGTTGATTTCTCGAAACGAGTTCAACTGACACGTCTCTAAAAAATTACCTATTTTATATACCTAATTGCGTAATTACCTATTACCTAATATTATTATTAGGTAATAATGTATTATTAATATTAATATATTATAAATATTTTACCTAATTACCTATTCGATGTATTGTATTTTTAAGCTGTGGTTACAATTTCTTTTGCTTGCGCTCCATCCCATGGCATGGGTATCAACGAACTCTCGTCTCCTCAAAGTTTTGGGACACTTATATAAAACGCTTATAAATATACGCTACATATACTTATACATTACTACGTAACTGAAACTCCAAGAGGGCCAGCTATTGGATGCGGGACTCTAGCGTTAGTTGCAGCAAACGATCGAGTTTCTTAAGTCACATCATCCGTCCCTGCTTTGTTTTGCACAGATTCGACATTTATTAGAAAAAAATAGCTATCCATTTGTTTGTCAGCTTATGAAACGTTTGGGTCTATTTCTATTTACAACAAAAAGAGATTTAAGACCTAGCAAAGACTCTAATCTTCTTCATATTGTTCCTTAGTTCTTATTTAAATGTTTACCTAAATTAACTGCATACCAGATTTATGTGTTGAACGCACTAGAGATGCGCGCGAGCAGAATTACTACAACACTTATCTCATTATTTTTTTGGCGGCATTAAATTCATTCCCTTGAAACTATTTTCAAATCAATTCATAAGAATGTAGGATCAACTCATTAATTATAAAACAAGCATATTATGAGGAAGCATTTTGCCTCTTCCAAGTTTTACAGGGTAGCGCCAGAAGTTTCTGCTTACCATAAATCATCCAAGTCAGTAATGAACAGGGTACCAAAATTCCTATAGCAGTAATTCGATGAACCCCACGAAGATATTGTAGACTAGACTGTTCTCGGTCAACGTGAATTGTTAGTCGTACGTTGTACGTAGTATTTTTTTTTTTTTGCTAGTTGCAATTGGGATTGAGTTGCTATATAATAGAGTGGAACATTCATCAAGAAGCGGGCAGATTAAGTTAATCAGCCATCAGGAAACAAAATTTATCCACAGACAATTAGATGGTCTCATAACCAGAACTGCATGACTTCCGAATTACATTGATTGATACCGAGTTTTAATTCCATTCTTTTTATTATTTTTCATTCTCCGTACAGCATACTTTCTGAGCCATTTGTAGATGTAACACAGATATAATGGAATCCCATGAATAGAAGGACCACTACTGATCCATATAAATTATAATCATAAACAGGTTCTTTACTAGATAAAAAACATTTAGGGTAACAAGGAGCAGCGGCCCCTACCCCTTTTTTTAACCTAAATTTTTTATGAAGTTTTAATTGATACGAGGTGGTTCTTTGTTTTCTTTAAAGTTACAACTAATGAGGAATGTATGATGTGAATTAGACGCCCATTGAGTTATTCAAATTTTAATGAAACACTATTTCGTAAAAAGTGTCAAAATGGGCCCATTGCCCCGCCCCTGGGGCAATGGGCCCATGGGCTAGGGGCACGGCGCCCACCTCTGGCCCTCTATCCCAATTGCATATTTATTTTAAATATGATACAACAAAACTTTACAGTTAATAGAAGAAAAATGAAGAAAAATACAAATAAGAAAAATGTAATAAGAATATTACATTCATTCATTTATTAACAACTTAACAAATAACGTCATTTACTTGAAAAAAATATTCTTTCGTTAAAAAATCTATGTGTGACGCGCAAAAAAATTTTCCTTGGCATAAAAATATATATCCTTGACTAGAAGAAATATGTTTACTTAATAAAAAAAATTGATCCAGTTTCGTCCATAATCCAGATATTATGTGCAGGAAATTAGTACTTGCTCCTGATTTCGGCCAAGGATGTAGTTATCGTCTTCTTAAGCAAAGAATTCCAGGTTGCTTCATATATTGCCGTCTTTGGGCCAACGCAACGTTTACTTGGCAATTTTGACTCTTGGTAATTTGTCATTTCTAATTTCCTCCAAAACATTCCAAAGTTCAGTTTGAGAATAGTTGGCTATATTGGTCTTCTTTTTATAGATGCGCATAATGTTGTGAGGGTGAAAGATAGATAAGGGTCATAAATACGAATAATTAGAAACTAGAACCTTCTGCCTTGCATGAGGCGGCCAATAATAAATCCTACAATATGAAGTGTAATTTGTAATTCAGAAAGCTAGTCTTACTTTTGAAGAGCTCATTGAGACAAATCTAATGATGTAAAACACAAGACTTCACAGAGGGGTATTGAGCCCACCATGGGCGCTCTGCCCCGTGACACGCATGGGCCCGTTGCCCCACTAGGCATGATTTCAATTTATATCGTGTCAATATTTTAGTTTAAAAGCTAATAATCTTAACTTGAACTCAAAATTATCCCCATGAATAATACTTTCAAAAATTTAATTCACAGTAATTTCAAAAGCTTCATAAAGAGTAATCGAAAATAGTTTTTTATAGCTGCAAAAAAACTTTTATCTGGGCTAAAACAGTTATTTGCGAGTAACTTACCAGCGCAAACTCTTAGCAAAACATAGAGCCGTGCCCTTCAGGCCAGTGAAACTGTCGACCGGCGGTAGGGTGCACTGCCAATATTTGGCATACTTAGCGGGAAACCCGCATGGACCCTTGACCCGCAGTGGTCCAGTTGCCCCATGTTACCTATGCGTATTTGACCCCATATCGAGTTATTTACTTATGCCTTGCCAAAACTTGATTTCAGCCAACACCAATGAGCCAAAAGTTTTTGAGTTTTTATGGTGTTGGCTGAAATCACGATTAGGTACGAATTCTCTGCTCATAATAGATGGATTATGAACAAAAATGGAACGAAGTTTTTTCTGATCAGTAAATATTTTTTTTCATGTCAAGGATAATTTTTTTGTGGCAAGGATATATTTTTTAAGTCAATGATAAATATTTTTATGTTAAGTAAATATTTTTGCACGTCAGTGATCGATTTCTTTGCGCCAAGAATATATTATTTTTAAGTTAAAGACATGATTTTTAAAGTTGTTAATAAATAAATGAATGTAAAATATTTTATTACAATTTTCTTATTTGAACTGTAAAGTGTTGTTTTATCATTTTTAAACAAGAATATGCAATTGAAGTAAAGTGATCAAGGGTGGGCGGGCGCCTTGCCCCAAGCCCATCGGCCCATCGCCCCAGGGGTGGGGCAATGGGCCCATTTTGAAAATTTTTACAAATTGTTTCACTAAAAATTTGATAATTATTTAGGCGTCTAATTCACATCATACATTCCTCATTAGGCATACATTAGATTTGTTTCGACACGGAAGCTGAAGCTACCTTCTCCCTCTTTTTTTCCTTCCTTATGTAGTGCATTGCAGTTTAGTTTGTTGAAAAATTAAATCTATATTAGCATCATCTGAAATCAAACTGAAAATTTAAGTTGCACTAAATGTTTGCCATTCTTTATCAACAATAAATAAGACCGTCTTTCCATTCAATATCACTAGTTGGAGAGAAATTTTTTTCCTCAATTTTCATTTATTACGTTCTTAGCTGCTCTCTATTGCTCAGCCCTAATCGAAAGCGGAATATCGTCTTCAGATGCACGGCATGCACCATCATGCACTTCGATATTTGGCAAGGCGCGAATATGTTGGATAGTATCTTCTTCGACATCATCAAAGACTGCTGATTCAAATGATTCAACATCTTCAGCAGATTTATCTACTCTCGGCACTTCAGAGATATTTTAAACCCCCAATTTCATTTGATTTAGGTTCATTCTAAGCCTAGAATTCTTACGTAAATCCAGCTATCAGATAATCGGTAGATTTATGAGAAATTTGATAGAGAAGGAGCGGTTAAAAAATTATTCGATTTTTTTTTGTGGTCAAAAATCGACAAGGCCGATCAGTGTTACACGTTTGGTATAATAGCTCAAGAACTGTTAGGATTTTCGATGATAAGTTATATATTTCCTTGACTTCCAAAAATATATTTTTTGCTGCGTGGCGTTGATCGTTTGAGATCTTCAGTGGAAACAAATTAATGATGAGTCTTGCAATGCGATTTTTTTTCTCGTCAAAACCGTAAGTACCGTTCACAAGATCAACTCCACACACTTAGTAGATTTTTTCCAAACCATCTAAATTTTCCAAACTGAGTTGTCATACGAAATTTTGTCCAAGGCCTTCTATGAGTGCCTCAAATTGACAGGTCTGAGTTTAGAAATAGATTTTAAGGGTTGGATCAAGCTTGAATTGGCATTTCCGACGTGATTTCCGTGATGGAATAGCACATTTCCGCTTGGAAGAAAATGTAAAATATTGATGGAGGTGCATGCCTTTTCTTTCAAAGAAAAGGAGGTCGCTTATGCACTAGTTGATAATTCATTATTCGTAGAATGACTTGCACAAACTGTCGAATTTAGTATCAGGGCGTGAATAAGCTCATTACAAATACTCGCGTATGCAAGGTAAGGATAGAATAGGTTAGGTTTGTTCGATGAATATTCTCATTTTATCTCCACTAAACAAGAACTGCTATTGAATCAGTAATAAGAAAAAATATAAGAGAAGAGAAAAGCCGTTACAAATTTTTGTTATTCGTCCGAAAATATTTGGCGTGGAGGCCTGCATACGCATGTGCATACGTTCTTCAAAATTGATCAATAATTTTTCAAGATAATGTACAGTAAAATAAATTTTCTGATAATTCTCTCCATTAAGTCTCCGCGGACACAAGCTTAACATTCTATCTTATTGTTGAGAAAGACAATTGAAGGTAAGGTTATTGTTTTGTAGTATCGTGTTTTTCATAGGTATCATCATTTCTTGGGCTTACTGTTTTAATTCTTAGCAGCTGAAGCGCTAGTAATCATAGGGTCACTAAACTAACTAATGTTTTAATTAATTGATGCTTCAAGAACATTCCTAACGCCTTAGCATCTGGAAAAAAGGTTGCGCGCCACGGTACCAAGCGCAACCTTCCCCCTCAGTGTCTTGCATGCTACTGAGCCTTCAGAGGTGTTCAAGCCACGCAAATCAGCCAGTCGGCTAGGGCTCCCAGTCCCAACCAATAATTTGAGAAAAACTTAGACAGGTACTGAAAAACACCCAGATTCTGTTAAAAAAAAACAGAACACATCTTTCATCAAAAACATTGTAATTTTGCTTACTTCCAATGAAATTATATATATTCGGCTGCTTCTAAATTGATGTTCTCTCTTTTTTTTTCGTTTAAGACGCTGTTCATATCGTAGATCACAGGTTCCATCTACAACGTCTTCCACGACTGTGATGATGTCGAAGTCGATAAGAAAAAAGATTTAGGAGTTAATGTCGACTATGAAGTGAATTTTTTTAGGTATTTTTAAGCTAAGATTAGCTTGCTTAACGAAAGAAAACAGATTTTGCCATTTAAAAGAAAAGTACACCCAGACACCTAGGTGTCTGGCCAAAAACCCTATTTCTGGGTGGAAAAACCCAGATCTGAGTGGAAAAACCCAGCGCTGGGAGCCCTGCACTCGGCTGGAGCGTTCGACCCGCGGGCGTTCGACCGAGGGCTGGTTCGACGCACTGCCTAGATACGGACGGCTTGGTGGCGGATATCGCATTCGCTGCAAGGCTCCGGCGCGCTACGTCCGAGTGGTGTACAATTTTTTCGCGGTACGGCGGA
>NW_025940455.1:0-2225 GCF_000764305.2 Hyalella azteca
TGCCTCGCCTCGGCCTACCCTCCTCCCCACGTCAGGTAAATGGGGGAATTCCACGCGAGGTAATTTTTTTCTGATGGAAAAATACGCGTCACCCTAAGTGAAGTTAATGGGGGACTCCCAGTTGAAGAAATAAACCCCCACGAGAGGTAAATGCGGGACTGCCAGTCAGAGGAATAAATCCCCCAGGTGAGGTAAATGCGGGACTCCCAGTCAGAGGAATACACCCCCCAGGTGAGGTAAATGGGGGACTCCCAGTCAGAGAAATAAACCTCTAGGTGAGGTAAATGGGGGACTCCCAGTCAGAGAAATACACCCCCCAGGTGAAGTAAATGGGGACCAGTCAGAGGAATACGCCCCCACGAGAGGTATAAACACGAAAAATCACTCCTTTATGAGAGGTATATACACCAGCGCAATCCCCATGCGAGGTAGCATGAGACTTGAGGTCCTTAATAAATTAATAAAACCTTGTAATAAATGAAATTTTTTTTCCTTGTCTCGTATGGTACGGCGGTCACGGCTGTGTAATATAGTTACGAGACAGAAAAAATACAAGATACACCGCGACATCATCAAACAATTGTCTCTTATACACATCTAGATGTGTATAAGAGACAGTTTCTGACGAGAGTGCAAATTTTTGATATCCGCAAATTTTCGATAAAGATATTTAAATGTGTTTTTTGAAGGATCCTTGTTTTGAAATGGATCCTGTAATCACGTTGAACTTCTGTTATTGACATCGTTATTGACTGTANTTTAGTTGAGATGTGTATAAGAGACAGCCCTACCACCCCCCACGTCAGTCACCACCCCTCACATCTACGATTTTTTTTACATGAATCTTCGAAGAATCAATTGTCTGAATCATTGACAGAGAGTTCTACACATTTATCTTATTTAATTATTGAAATTATTAGGTAAAAGCCTTTATACAGTTGAATTATTAATAGAGATTTTATCAAATAGTCTAAATTATTTTTCCCTTCCAAGATCAATCGTATTATTTTATCTGGAATATACATATTAAACCTGACATGCATAATTTGGTAATTGTTCTATATAGTTTATTTGTTAACAGCTTGCTTCGAAACTTGTGTCGTTTAAAACATATGCTTTCTTACAAACAGACGACGTTGAAGTTTATTTGAAATTATTCATTGCAAGCACTTGGCGCACATTTTCATGTATTGTTCGATTTTTATATATATATTTCACAGATTACCGCAAATTATCCATGCATTTCTGTCATTTTTTGCGCGACATATGAAATTCTTTATTACAAATTCCTAACATAATATTTAAGATAGGTTTGTATTTAATAATTTCATTAATACGACTTTTCAATTGTTTTAAACGTATTCTCAGTAGTTTTATACTTAATAATTTCATTATTATTACAAATTTCCAATTGTTTTAAATTTATTTTCAGTAGGTTTGTATTCAATGATTTTATTAATTATACAAATTTTCAATTGTTTTCAACGTATTTCCAGTAGTTTTGTATTTAATAATCTGATTAATAATACAAATTCTTAATTATTTTAAAAGTAATCAAACCCAATTTAACTATTCAGGTTCATGACGAGCGCGGGGAGCGGCGGGGAGCTGTGGGTCCGTGGGCCCATCTTAGGGTCCCGCAGGATACGTGAGGAGCACGCGGGACGCTACACGTGCACCACCGCCAACCCCGTGGGCACGGACAAGGCCACGTGCACCGTACGCGTGCTGCAGCGACTCAGGGTCGAGGCCCACCCTCGGTCCCAGGTGAGGGGAGAGGCATGTCAGGTCTAGTTTTGAGGGTAGGTCTGATTTGAGGGTAGGTCTGACTTTGAGGGTAGGTCTAGTTTTGAAGGTAGGTCTAATTTTGAGGGTAGGTCTGATTTTGAGGGTAGGTCTAATTTTGAAGGTAAGTCTAATTTTAGGGTAGGTCTAATCATCAGGTTAATTTTGAGACTACGAGAAACTACTAATTTGAACAGAAAAGTCTATTCCTGTACAGGTTTCATTTTTCAGTATATAAATATTCAAAAGAAGAAAAATATCAATTTATACATGGGTTTAATTTTCAATTACATCCATACAACTTAATTTTCGTGTAAGAAATTGGCGATGACGAATTGAAAATCCTTCTGTTCGCAATCTAAAAATCCTGCCGTGCCACA
Organism: Hyalella azteca; assembly: GCF_000764305.2. NCBI lineage: Eukaryota > Metazoa > Arthropoda > Malacostraca > Amphipoda > Hyalellidae > Hyalella > Hyalella azteca. The sequence continues at coordinate 2,166 of NW_025940455.1, forward strand.
TTGAAGCTCAATTTTGCTATCTGCCCAAACTCTCGCTGCAATCCGACGCCTTTTTGCGAT
>NW_025940456.1:0-836 GCF_000764305.2 Hyalella azteca
CATCCTCTGCGTGAGTAGTTCATACGAAATATGTTGCTTGAGCCGGTTCAGATAGAATTTAGCTGCATTTATTATCAATTTTTGTAAGATTTCTACCCTGTCATCTGTGTCATGTCCAAAATTTTTTGTTGCAAGTTTCTGGCATCTGCATGTCAACAATATGGCTGGTGTAGTTTTCAGACAGGGTAAAAACAGCTATTTGGGGTATTTATTTATGGAAATCTTCAGGCCGCCTTGTTGTTGGGCATGTGTACATAGATATATTATTTCAACTAGTATTCCTACAATGGAATAATTTTAAGTAAATCAAATGTATTCTATGTGTCTTTTTCAATGAAAATTTGCTCTATCTTTATGGAAATGGTAGGTATTATATCATAGGGTGGAAAATTTACTTGCCTCGAACGATTGAGGGTAAGAATTCTTTTAGGGTAATTTTTAGCACAACTTGCGACCTCTTGTGCCAAAATTTCTAACTACAGTGCGAGCTTATGGAGGAACTCGGCGATTCCCGTTGTTTTAAAAATGAAATTTTATGTACCTTAAGAACATGATTAGTGATTGTGAACTAAAAGTTAGAATCAGTGACTTTTATTATTTGAATCTTTTTGTGATTTTGGTGAGTTTCTTTGTAATTATTGTTACTTCTTTACGAAATCAAAAGCGTTGTGAATAGCATTGTTTTGTTGGCAAAACAAATTCGACAATCCGTTCATTTGTTGCTAGGTCTGCTTTTTCAGTGTTAACCTGTAATATTCCTGTATAATGTTAACTTGTTAAGTAACTACGGTTGAAGCAGTAAATGTATGCCTAGCGTGCTTTAGACGTGAGGATTA
>NW_025940457.1:0-442 GCF_000764305.2 Hyalella azteca
ACATGTTTATCTATCGTGCTAATTATCGCGGCGCAGAAGCAGATAATGAAGAAGGTCGATAACATAATGGCGACCAGGCTCTGCTATACTCCGGTATAGTGATTCTAATTCCGAATATATTCATAGTTGATGAATATATGTCATATATATACGAGTGCCAATGAAATTAATGGTAAAAATTATAATACATCGAATGATGAAATATGGCAAATTTTCATTAATTCACTGAAAATTAGCTGTTGCAGTCCACATTCTTCCTTGGTAATGAGTTATTAAAGTTTACTTTCTGCTAGATTATTTTTCCACAAGATTACAAGCGGAACTGGTGAAGCGTAAGGAACGTTTTTTGCAGTAATTAATAGCTGGCAATTAAAAGACAGAATCCAGATGACGTTCTCTGATGTCACTGCCACCAACACTGGTACATATGCTGAAGCTTCTT
>NW_025940458.1:0-1043 GCF_000764305.2 Hyalella azteca
GATGAGTCAACCGCGTCCAAATATCGATGCACTTTCTTGACTCACCTGTCCCATATGTGGGTCATACTGACCTATTACTGGCATTTTAAATTCCAGGTATGACCCACTTGTGAGTTTACATCGCTCTGAAGTGTGTCATACCTGGAATTTAAAGGGCCAGTAATAGGTCAGTATGACCCACAAATGGGACAAGTGGGTCGAAAAGTGCATCAATATTTGGACGCGGTTAACTGATCTAAGTGGGTCATCCAGACCCACTTGTTGCTCTCAGTGAGAACACATTTGTCATACTCAGAAGACAATTAATTACAATTTTAAATACGCAAATTCCAATGGAAAATCATTCGGCATCCACCTTATATAGACACGACCATCTAACTTCTTTTTATTTTCATACATTGAATTTTTTTCATTTCCAAACCGGAAAATTTTTTTTGAGATGTAAACAGTTTCAACCAATTTAAGCAGCAAAAATAGCTGCCAAAACATGGTTTAAATTGCATGACTCTCAGTTATACACGGATTGACTTATAAGCTCGTATCAAGGTTCAGTTATTTAAAACAATGTTATTGAAATAAACTTAATGACTTTGATCGTTTTTTCAAATTGTTGTCTTTCGACGAACTTTTTATAGACCGTCGTGAAGTTCGCTCCAGTACTGAATTGAGTTTACGAGTAACAAAATTACATCAACGCGTTTCCCTTTTCGTTGACATGAATGCCTTGCTTCCAACAGATTCATCACACGTAATTACATCATAATCAGTGTCTATCTTTTCTGAAGTTATCATTTAAACTGATTTTTTTTGATCAAATGATCCTAGAAAAACAATAAAAACGGATGGTTTATTTGCTGCAACCTCTGAAGCATTTATTATTTATTTACCCTCTACCGCCGTATGTTACTCTCCGGGAACATAACTTTAAAGTTAACCCTCTACCGCCGTATGTCACTCTCCGGGAACATAACTTTAAAGTTAACCCTCTACCGCCGTATGTCACTCTCCGGGAACATAACTTTAAAGTTAACCCTCTACCGCCG
>NW_025940458.1:1620-2285 GCF_000764305.2 Hyalella azteca
CTACCGCCGTATGTCACTCTCCGGGAACATAACTTTAAAGTTAACCCTCTACCGCCGTATGTCACTCTCCGGGAACATAACTTTAAAGTTAACCCTCTACCGCCGTATGTCACTCTCCGGGAACATAACTTTAAAGTTAACCCTCTACCGCCGTATGTCACTCTCCGGGAACATAACTTTCAACTTGAATTATACGTAAACTATTGAGTGTAATCAGTGTATCAACCTGAGGACGTTTGTCCGCAACAGAGAACATTTTAAAGTTGTTGTACGTGGCGGCAACCATCAGTGCAAGTCATTTTGCGCTCACTAGAACCTATCCTTTGCGGGAAGTAGGCGCGTGACAATATTGCTCCAATTATTAAGTATATTATTATTATTAGTAATAATATTATATTACTAATATTGCTTCGGTTACTCGTGTCAGGCGGTATATATAGAGGGTTAAGACGCTATCTTGGTTTGGTAGTGAGCTTCTGATCTGCATCAACCATCAACAGTCTTCTGCCTTATCCTCGACGTGCAAATGATTTTCTTGCAACACTCAAGTCAAGAGCATTAGATATTCGACGTTTTCTTCAATGCCGATATTGCTCCTTTATATTAAAATTTATATCTTGTTTCGATTATCGGAGCTAACTACGTCAAAAAATCGAGGTCATCAC
>NW_025940459.1:0-4106 GCF_000764305.2 Hyalella azteca
CTGCCCTGGAGTGGAGCTTTCTGCCCTGGAGTGGGGCTTTCTGCCCTGGAGTGGTGCTCTCCGCCCCGGTGTGGTCTCCACTTTGGTGGCCCATTTCTGTAGCCCTTCAGCCATTGAGAAATCTTGAGTTTTTTCCGAGACCCCCTTTTTTGTGCCTGTAAACAAAATTCAGTCAAATTCCTTGAACTGTTCTGACATGGGGCCGCATTGAACCAGTCTTCAGAGGCTACCATAAATTCCAATTAAAGAAGAAAGCTTTTGGACTTATAATGAATAATAAATTGTACTGTGGAATTTGTGTATCGCCTAAAGATCACCAATATACTACGATAAGTCCCTCGTGTTCATTCCTCCTCTCTCCATCGCAAGGGAATTAAGAGCCAGACCAAAAAGCGACTCTTTAGCCCCTGTGTTAAAACCAATACGGAAGTCGCCGTTACCTCGGCACGCTACCCGTAGTTATTTCGACTTCGCGGCGGTGTTTCCGGTTACAAATGTTTATTTTTTGTCCATTTGCCGGTTCGAATTCTCATTAATAATCGCGATGTAAGTCTCAATTTCAATTGGTAACTTTGTCCTAGCCTTAATTGTTACTTCGTCTCTACGTTAGTCTCATGCTGACATTTAATCAGTAATAAAGATTCTTCAGAAACATTATTCTCACTGTGGCTAAAGAAGGACTTACATTGTTCTTTTCGTGCGTCCCTAGGTACACGGCTGATTGGTGGATATCCGGAGAGATCCAAGGCGTTCGATTCAGGGCTTATTGGTGCACAAAATTGGTGGTGCACGGCTGCGCTCCCATGTAAATATAGTGTGACAGTTGGCCTGACTGAGTCCACCTCTACACCTCCTACGAAGCAAGCAATATGTAAATATATATGTGAATAGATTTGATGCGAAATAGATTTGTGAATATTTAGAGTTTATATGTATTTTATTATTTGTTTACTATCAGTTATTTATCTATTTTATTTGGTTCTTTTATAGGAAAGCCTCATATCAGAGAGTTAAACTCAAAATGTAGAGTAAGATTCTTATGGAGATTAAGCCTAAAATCAAGAGTATAGCGTCGAGAGCTAAGCACCAAGATGAAAGCCATGACGTGAACTTGCTAGTGTTATTGTTTATTGATTATTTGTTTATTTGAAAGTGTGGTGTAATAAAGAGTTTTAATTATCGCGCATTAGTGAATAAACCTTTACGATCATGAAGGTTATGTTTTATTAGTTGGTGGTTCAGAAAGCCCAAACATTGTAACGATAAGCTTATTACAAACCGTTCAAGCCTATGTCGCAAGCAGTGTCATGAGCTGTCTTGAACATATTGCACTATTTCAGGGTCACCCACGTCGTATCGCTTACCTGCAGAGATTTTCAACAGTTAAAATGAAGTACTTGTTTGATGAATTGACAGAATTGTATAGGTCAAGCACGATTAGGTCAAGCACGAAGGGCAAACGAATTCTGAAATGCAGCATTATAATTACTCTGCATCTTACTTGTAAACATCAGCCATAGTACGTTGATAATTGTGCCGTGTTGAGAGCGCTGTCTATGACGACAGGTTTGTCGAGGCAGTTCTTCTCGAGATGGTCCATGCAGCAGCGACGCCTCATCCTCTGTGGCAGTGGTTCCCAAACTTTTTCAGGCTGGCGCCCCCTTTGGCTCCCTAATAAATTTCTAGCGCCCCCCACAGACACATATAAAAACATACGCCTCTTTCTTGAAATTTAGTACGTTGCAATTTCAAGAAAAATAAAGGTTAAACATAAATGTATATTTCACAATTAGAACCCCCATTTAGTGAACCAATTTGTTATTCCAGCTGTTTTAACTGTTTCAGCACTCGAAACCTAGGACGTCTAGGGCAAATTTACGGCCGGACTCGTGGCCGGTCTCACGACCAATCTCCAAATCCAATTATTAAGTAATATCTCCCAAACTAATGAACTCAGCTCAATGAAACTTGGAACATGTATTCATCAGAACCTAACGGTGATGTTTAGCATGTGAAAATTTTTTAAATTTCACCTTCATTCGTGCCCTGTCAAAATTTTCGTGCCGATTAAGGTGGTTTTAGACGCAGTGTTTCCCAAAGTGGGCGATATCGCCCCCTAGGGGCGGTGCAAAGATTTTGGGGGGCGGTAAGAAAGAAAAAGGCAGTAGGGGGCGATAGGGGGGCGGTAGTCTGAAGTCAATGTCAGAAGTTCGAACGTTTGTTTGACGATTTATACACAACTCGCGCAGCATATGACTCCCAGCTATGGTTTTTTTCACCCAGATCTGTTTTTAAACGTCTCCTGGGCTTAAGTCTCGGACAAATTAACGGCCGGACTCGCGGCCGGTCTCCCGGCCAATTTCCAAATTCAAGTATCAAGGAATATTTCTCAAACTAATGAACGTAACTCGATGAAACTTGGTCCACGCATTCATTAGGACATAACGGTAGTAATTGGCTCGTTAAAATATCTTGAATTTAGCCTTCATATGTGAGTTATATGGCAATACGGGCCGAAATTCACAGTGATCAAGGAATTTCTTCCAAACTACTGCACAGATTCGAACGAAATTTTAAATTTACAGTCTAACTAGCAAACGGTAATGTTTAGCTCGTGAAATTTTTTTCAATTTTGCCTTGGTTCGCGAGTTTTTTTTCCATTTCTCCTTCATTAGTGATTTAAACAGTAATACGTGCTTAAATTCGCAGTAATCAAGAAATTTCTTCCAAACTACTGAACAGATTTGAAAGAAAATTAGTATTTGGATTTCTAACCTCATCAACGGTGATGTTTAGCTCGTTACAATTTTTTCGATTTTGCCTTCGTTTGCGAGTTATACGGCTATACGTATACGAGGCCGAATATAAGGTGTGAAATCAAGAATGACGGTGAAATTAAAAAAAAATTCTCAAACGAAGGCATCATCTAAAATATTTTTACAAGTTGAATAGAAAACATAATCGCCGTTTGGTAGTTAGGAATGTACCTATATTCAAAATTTCATTCAAATCTGTTCAGTAGTTAGGAAGGAATTCTTTGATCACTGCGAATTGAAATTCTTTGATCACTGCACGAGCTAAACATCACCGTTAGGTTCTGATGAATACATGTTCCAAGTTTTATTGAGCTGCGTTCATTATTTTGAGAGATATTCCTTGATAATTAAATTTGGAGATTGGTCGTGAGAGCGGCCTGAGTCCGGCCGTAAATTTGCCCGAGACGTCCTAGGTTTCTAGTGCTGAAACAGTTAAAACAGCTGAAAAAGATATCGGTTTGCTAAATGAGGTTCTATTTGTGAAATACACATTTGTGTTTAACCTTTATCTTTTAAAATTGCAGCTTACTAAATTTCAGGAAAGAGGCGTATGTTTTTATGTGTCTGTGGGGGGCGCTAGAAATTCACTAGGGAGCTAAAGGGGGCGCCAGCCTGAAAAAGTTTGGGAACCACTGTTTTAGAGGAACTATATTCGGCTTAGGGGTGAATCGGGTGCAAGTCGGCAACGTAGGGTGTTTTGCTTCTATTTACCAGCCTCTTTTGGAAGTCAATTGCCCGGTAGGCCAAATCTGCGTAATATGATTAAAAAGAGCAGCTGGTCAAACTTCTTCATGATGCCCCTGGTCAAACGCTGATGACGCTACCGCATGATGAGGCTGGTCAGAGGCTGAACAGGGTAAACGCACGAACCATCAAAGTTCCCGCCATACGGGGGTATGCGGGTATGTAGGGGTCTACCTCCCGCACCCCCCATCCGGACAGAGCATTAGTCGTTGCAGCAATAGAAAGGCGACAGTTTAGAACAAATCGTGAATCAGTACGTAGTGAAGAGTACTCATTGCTCAATGCTTATCGAAAAGGTATTATAGTTTTGTCTCCTTCAGAGAGCTTTAAACAATTTGATGGTAAATACCATTGCACTTGTAGACATTGAACAGGATGAAAATGAATATTTTGAGTGCTTATGGAAGTCCTTGAGGTATTATTGCAGATTAACTACATCAAAAAAAAAGGGTGTTTTTTTTTTAATTATATGTTTTTTGGGGTGTAGATTACGAATCTGAAATCCATTTTTGGCGGTCGGCATCGGAAAACCGATTTTTTGCAATA